>NW_010224911.1:46002-97340 GCF_000690775.1 Eurypyga helias
TCTCTTCCAGTAGAGAAAAATATTAGTTTCAAAGCTTGTATCCATATTTCCTCTCAAGTTCAGGGATGTTTGTCTGGATCCATTTCTAGTTTTAAGCTGCAGGATGACTTACCATCTAAAAAAAGCCTAACATTTGGGCAATGTCTCTCAAGTCCTTTTCAACTTATTCAGCCTGCAGCTTCCAGAAGCTGGGCCACCTAAGATTTGGTCCATGTGCTGTTAGCAACTGGCAGTGTGTAAGGGAATAGAAGTATTATAAGAAATCCTGGTAATGCCTGAATCCTGCCTGCCAGATTTAATAACATTAAAAAAAAAAAAAAAATTACTCAAGTCTAGCAAATCTGTTGGCAATCCGAAGCTGGAAAGGTCCCAGACTTACCTTCTGCCCTGTGTTTAAAGCCACTATTTGAAGACAACTGAAATAATAATAATTTAAAAAAAAAAATTAGCACACTGGTGTTGGAGAGAACTTAAGTTTAATTACCCACATTAGCTACAGCACTGAAAGCCAAACCCCCACCATTATAAAGTTTATAATATTATCTTATATTATTATCTATAATATTTACATATTATCTGGTTAAGTAGACACATAGTAAGACCATGTAAGATGTTCAGATTTGTGATATAATGACCTAGGAGTGCTTCCTACCTGACAGAGGGAGAAGTGATGCCACTTTCATTCAGGTTCAGCTAGGTTTGGAGAAATCAGAAAAATCTAGTTCAGGTTCAGACATCTGTAAGGTTCCATGGAATCATTGTTTTATCAGGAGGGGGTGAAATAAAAGCTTTATAAGGATTTGTTACCAGGAAATCCTATCTATTTGGATAGGAATGTGCTCAGTGTGATCTGCTAAAGAAAGAGGACTGACATCCTGAGCTTGTGTTCATAACAGGTACATAGGCTATGCAGACCACTTTCCTGCCTCAGCAGGTTTCCTCCCAACCTCCTTTCTGCTTTGCATTGAGAAGTGCTTTAAAAACAAAGGAGGAAGGGGACAAACACAGAAACTGCAGACAGATTCTTCAGGTAGATTCCACAGGTAGAACCTATAGATATATAGTTACACTGCTGATGCATTTCTAATCTAATGCTGAGCACCTAAAGAGCTTTTCAATATGAACAATGGGATCAAGTGCACCCTCAGCAAGTTTGCCGACGACACCAAGCTGTGTGGCGCGGTCGACACGCTGGAGGGAAGGGATGGCATCCAGAGGGACCTGGACAGGCTGGAGAGGTGGGCCACTGCCAACCTCATGGAGTTCAACAAGGCCAAGTGCAAGGTCCTGCACCTGGGTTGGGGCAATCCCAAGCAGAAGTACAGGCTGGGAGGAGAGGGGATCGGGAGCAGCCCTAGGGAGAAGGACTTGGTGGTACTGGTGGATGAAAAGCTGTAGATGAGCCGGCAGCATGTGCTGGCAGCCCAGAAAGCCAACCGTATCCTGGGCTGTATCCAGAGAAGTGTGGCCAGCAGGTTGAGGGAGGGGGATTCTCCCATTCTACTCTGCTCTCATGAGACCCCACTTGCAGTTTTGCATCCAGCTGTGGAGCCCTCAACATAAGAAGGTTATCGACCAGTCGGAGTGAGTCCAGAGGAGGCCACGAAGATGCTCAGAGGGCTGGAGCACCTCTGCTGTGGGGACAGGCTGAGAGAATAAGGCGTGTTCAGCCTGGGGGAGAGAAAGCTCCGGGGAGACCTTATTGCAGCCTTCCAGTACCTGAAGGGGCCTAGAAGGAAGCAGGAAGGAGTAATTTTAAAAGGGCCTGCAGTGACAGGACAGGGGGCAATGGCTTTAAATTTAGCTTAGTTATAAGGAAGAAATTCTTCATAGAGAGGGTGGTGAGGCACAGGAACAGGTTGCCCAGTGAAGTTAAGAATGCCCCATCTCTGGCTGTCTTCAAGGCCAGGCTGGAGGAGGCTTTGAGCAACCTGGTCCAATGGCAGGGAGGGGGTGGAACTAGATGATCTTTAAGGTTTCTTCCAATCCAAACCATTCTATGATTATGTAACTATACTTGCAATTTAGCTGAACACATTCCAGGGTTCTTCTTACAATGTTCCATCTCAATTTTCCTTTGCTTATATTTATCCTGCCTACCATCCTAAATATTTCCTTTCCCTGCCTCTTTTCTCTTTGGTATTTATATCACAGTTTTTCAGACTGTTATATCTTTCTGTTTAAGAATCCTTAAACCAAGCCAGATTTAGAAACTTCTCTCATAAATTGAGCCCAACGTGATAAAACTAACACATCTCTTAAAGGTGGGTCCTCTCACAGAGCTGGACTTGAGAAATTGTAAACCCCACTGCCTAGGTCTTCCCAAATTAGGAGAACAATTGTAATAAACAATCACGGCTGTGCATTTCCTACATTTTTCCTCCTGAAAACATACATTAATAAACAGATACTGAGAATCTCCAAAAAGCAGATCACAGAGTTTACCAGCTAAAGAAAAGGCAGAAGCCTCAATTTGAACACACAAACCTGAAAATGTTTTTACCCTCTGACCTGTTTTACTACTTTTGGAGAAGAAAAAAGTCCCTTCTGTATTACAGATGTGTGAAACTATAAAAATTTGTTGCTGTGCAAGTGTGAAAACTTGCAGAGGGACTTGTAAGGGGAAGGCAGGAGATTTCTTTGCATGTTCTAACCTGCTATAGCATATTTATGACACAGACTCTTGGGGCCAAGAAACTGGCATGTCTCAAACGTACCCTACTAGTTGGAGGATCACAGTATTGGAAAGAGGCATCCAGTGACCCAGGCTTTTTCCATACTACAATTAGTTGCAAACCATGCATGAAGACCGATTACTTTGCCCAGAGATATTTGGCTCTTTAGGCCAAACAACCACTAACTGCCTGAGAGCAGCTACAGAAATCAAATACACAGCTGGGTCTTTGCAGGTCTTGTCTCCAGACTGGAAAAAAACATGTCCACCCTTGAGTTTTCAAGGAGGTCTCTGGGAAAATAATGTGGAGGAATAAAGGAAAGGCATGGGAATTATTTTGCAAGGCAGTATGATTCTCTAATTGCTCAGGAATTAACAGGTGAAATGTAATTAATCACTACAACTAATTCAGTGTTTAACCTTGACAAAGTCCCCAGTGATTGATTCTGTGCTCAGGTTTTCCGGTGCACATATTGGGAATATTAGCTAACACAAAGCAAGAGTTACCCATGTTTTTGAAGGCCTTTTTGGAACTCTGTAAAGCCAACTGCCAGACTATTTCTCAGAGCACCCCACATACAACTTATAAGAGATAAAGCAGACATTTAACTGTAGCCACATTACTGAGTCTCCTCACATGACACAATTTCCAAACTTAAGTACCAGTTGCAAAGAAGTCATACACCAGATCTGACAACCCTTTCCCACCACCTCATTGTCCCTGCACAGCACAGCACCACTGTTGCAATAACCCTGAGGACAAAGCCAGAAGTCTGTGATACACCCCAGGCCCTGACCATCACAGCTTTAAAATGAAGAATTTTGAGGGCAGTCAGTCTGGAGCATAGGGATGATAAGTGACTATCATCTTTGTTGTGGCTTGAATGCCAAATGTCCTTTCAAAGACTGTTATTTTAGATCCTTTTAAGTGCAGAAGGGATCATCAACACCATAAGTATCAACATACTCAAGCCAGAGGTTAAAAAAATGCTTCTACTACAGACCACAGCAGAAACATGCTAGGGGACATGCATATGAAGAAAGGAAAAAATCCCACCCCCTTTAAATTTCTTGGTTCTAGCCAGCACACTAGCATGTCTGGAATTGATCTGGTATAGCAAGATGCTGTGATTTCAGATTTTGGAAGAAACCATAAACCCAAAAGATATTCCCAACTGCCCCCATCCCTGTAAATGATAACCCACACCTTTGCAAAGAGCACATATCTCGCACTGTACCCAGAACTTGTATGTAAGAAGGTATTAAAAAAAAATAAATAAAACAACCCACCTTCTTATATGCTTCTGCAGAAGCAGCTCCACAGCCAAGCCCTCAGCTACTCTCTGCTAGAAGCACTAGCATAGCAATCAGAGTCCTTTTGTGCCTGCAGTGTAAATTGACCCCTGCCTCAGGTTTCATTTAGCCATTAGCAATTATTTAGTAAATTAAGGAAGACAGGAGAGTTTCCTCTCAAATAAGGCTATTATTAAACAAGAGAAAAACTGAATTGTGGATGAACTGAGCATGCTATTTCTATCCACACAGACTGCCAAACAGACTATGTAGGTTTGGAGAGTTTCAGGGGTTTGATTTAAAAAGATGTCTTAGTGTCTTCCATTTTCAACTTTGCTAATGCTGTAGTTGATATTTTACTGTGCAAATCCACCATGGTGAACTGCACAGCTCTGTACAGCCTAACAAAAATCATCCTTTAGCACTAGTATCTGGGGATGTGTCATTTGTGCAAAGTAATGCATACATATGTCTCTTTACTTACCAAAACCAGCAGAAGAGAGTCAGACTAGGTCCTAGCCAATACGAGCAGGTACATTCTGTAGGTTAGTTGTAAGCTTCACCTTTTCTCTTCAGTTAAAAAAACCAACCAAAAAAAAAAAAAAAAACCACACCACAACAACCAAACCCAAAACTTTTCTGCCCTGAACAAGGCATTCAGTTATCATAGGGAGAGCTCAAAGGGAGAGGCATTCACTGAATAACAACCCCATGGGAATGCAAGGATTTAACATGTCTGATGAGATTTCCACATGTTCTGGGCTACATATCAGGAGAAACTCTAAATAGGCCTGGCAGTGCATAATCCAGAAGAGAGACAGGTCCAGAGCCTGCTATCATTCAAAGACAAACAATCAGCATCAGCCTGTGTTAAGAAAGACAAGAATAAGAGTAAGGAGTTTTTTTCATGCCTGTCACCTGAAATCCAGTTTCTTCTTATATGATTTCCAGATATTTTTGGTTGTGGTTTAGTGTCTGTTTGATGGAGCAATAAGCAAAGCTCTCATATTTTGCATACTCAGAAACCCCCCAAAACTCTAATGGCAGAGTTTCAGTCTCATTTACTTCCAGTTCACAAAACTGTCAGGTCAGGTTCTTCTGGGAATCTGGACATTTATGAATTTACCTGTATGGGAGCAGAACTCTTTAGAAAATCAGCCCCTTAGCCTACAAAGGCCATGAGACATCTTTTGATGTATGAATGTGCACGTGTGTTTAAGGTTAACAAGAATGTAACATTTGAGTATGTTGAGCCCAGAATTTAAATTAAAAAAAAAGGAAAGAGTTGTCAGACAGTTTCAGAAGAGTCAGTTAAAAATAAAAAAACCTGTAATCCTTACAAATAGAGGGTCTACAAGACAATCAGCAGTATATGTGAACACAGGTCCTGGTAGTACTGTTTGGGTTTATGCCATGGACCACATACTTGGTAGATCTTCCCTTGGTTGTCAATGCTTTTTGATGCACTATTTATCCAGGTTTGTGTCAGGGTTATGCCAATTCCACCTGCTCTGACCTTTCCTCTGCATAGAGCCCAGCAGCGAGCGTGACGCCCAGGCAGTGCTCAGCACAGCGTTATCAAACCAGCACTGAGAACCAGCTATCAGCAGCTGTCCTCTAACCACCTGCTACAGAAATGCAGCAAGAGCTGGCCCGTGCCTGAGCTTCACGTGAAAGCCCAGAGTGCCAGGACTGGACTTGTAATAAGCAGGACTGAATCCCTTGTCTGGCGAGCGCTGACTAAATGCAAGGAAGGAAAAGGGGCTTGCGCAAACTAATATTTTGAAAGAGAGTGGGGAAATACCACTACTCTTGTGTAAGCTTAACAGAAATCCAGTAATGCCCAGGGTCATTGAGCAGCACTCTCCAAACTTGTGTTAGAAGATCTCTAGTGCAATACCAATTCAGAGAGCCCTGCTCTTGTTGTTGGAACACTGATCATATGACTTCCTGCAGCTGACCACTTTTTCCAAAAAAAAAAAAGAAACAAACCAAACTCCTAGAAAAAAAGCCCACAGATCTGAATGCTGCTTAAATGACAAAGCCTACTTGTTCCTGTTGCATGAAAGGTAGAGATCCTTAGGACATAAATGCATAATGAATTCTCCAGGAATAATGGCAGACCTGGAGGCATAAGTACTGAAACAGAAAGCATCTAGCTTTGCAAGAAATAAAGATGTATTTTTAAATAACAGTCATTTGAAGAGACAGATATATTTTTCTTGCTTCTCTGAGTAATAGTAAAGTGGTGGTGGAAAGGAAAGATTCTCACCTTTTATGGAAATAAGGCAGAAAAACTGAATTCTTATTGTAAATGTTACCAATATCAACCAACACCCTACAAATAACTTCCAGAGCATAACAAGATATTCAGAGAGTATTTACTATACAATATTCAGTCTGAATTACTAGTTTCTCCAAAAACCTCCAGTGGCAATTTTAACACATCTTGTTTCTTCTTACTTTAAACAGAGGATAGACTAGGACAAAACGCTTGCTTGTTTGTATCCCAAGCAAAATTTGGATAAGCGAAACCTGGATTATATTTGCAAATGGCTCCCAGATTTACAAAAGACCAAGACAGAATGTTGGCTATTGATTTTCATACCTGGGATTTTCAAAATCCTACGACTACTCTAAGCCTTATTTATACATAAGTAATTTTTTTAAATAGATTTTGGACTATGCAGTGTGGTCTAAGGTTTAAAGCAAAAGGCTGAGAAACAGGAAACTTGGGAGAATTGGGTTGGATGACAGCCTGGATAAATGCATGTGGTTTGTTTGCATGATTTTCAGTTAATAACAAGGGAGATCGAGTGTCTCAGAAAATTCAGAAAAGGGAAATAAAGATTTATCCTGCCAGTTAGGGGGAAAAAAAAAAAAAAAAGCCTTGATACGAAGGTAAGTGAACTTAAAAATAGTAATGGAAAGTAATTAATTTTCTTATCGCTTAAAACTGGAATGAAGAAAGCCCTAGATAATGTACTGCAGGGGACAATCCTGTGCCAGTTTGCAACAGGACACCTAGAAGTGTTGGACGTGTGACTGCAAAAGTGTTGGGACACCATGAACAAGAACCAACTAGTGATCAGCTGAGTGTTCCTGTCCTCTCACTGATACCAACCAATGATTCAGAAAAAGCTGAAATCCCTTTAATGTGTTATGGAAACACTCAAAACCATTCTTTAGCTGTTTTCCCAAACCTGCTCTTCCATGTGAGATAGGGCCTAAAGGCATATGATGTCTAATATGTCTTGTAATTGTTATCCTACCTAGGGCAAGTTCAGATACGGTCTGTGTGTGTGCATGTGCAAAGGTCTGATTTTCTGAAGAAAACTTGGAGAGCTGCCCAAGAAGTTAATTAAAGTCGACAGTCCAAAGACTCATAAATAAATCTGCAGGAATAAGACATGCAATTATTTGAGGTGAAGAAAGGGCTAATTCGGTAGATATTCTGCTGTTCCACTGCTGATTCTAAAGCTGTCTTTCTTCTTTGATCTTCTCTGATGCTCACCCCCTTCCTAAACTGCAGATCAACACAACCTCCAAGAGGCTGTAGGCAAGAACAAGGTAAGTGATGCTCTGACCTTGTGATGAGTGATGCAGATAGAGTGCATCTGTTTTGGTTTTTTTTCTTACCTTTTTTCCTGAATATTAGTCCTGTGCTTAGATCTTTGTAATATTTTCCAAGTTAAAAAAAAAAAAAGGAAATTTTGTCAGTTTGAATAATTAAACATGTAGAAGTGAGACAGTCTTCAGCTACACTTCTTATTTTCCTTGAGGCTTGATTACCAGATAGATATTTGATTTTATTTACAACCTTAGGAATGAGGACATCAAGAAGTTATTGCTCCTTGCCTGAGAAATTTCTGGTTTCAGACAAAAATTATAATTTTATATCGCAGCAAGCCCTTTTTACCTGAGAAATATGAAAGTGAATCACTCAACTTCACTATATGGAAAATATTATTGGGTCTACTTGACATCTGCAGAAACTAAGCTAGCATTACAGCACTGAGAAAATAATTTGCCAAGCAGCCTTTAATTTTGGGTCCCTTATGGTTCAGACTATACAGGCAGGGGTGTGGTGAGAGTGAGAGTGCTGGCTCTGAAGTCAAAGTGGTACCAGGTGCTTAACTTAAATCTGATTCACCTAGTGCCTTAATTCCAGGTATTTTCACATGGTGAATTAAATTAAATGTAAAACTTGTTTAAAGGTTCAGTCAAACTTTATTTGCAGCAAACCTTAACAATAAAAATAATGAAGTTGTTTACATCACCCTGTAAATTCAACTGTTTAATGCCAGATTGCTAATCAGACTTGTGAATATTGTCGATTAATCACTAAAATATTGTTGGTTAAATATTATTCCTTCAACTTGAGACTTTCTTTTGAGATATCATTAGCCTTATGATAAGGGAATGTCAGATGAGTTTCTTCTGAAAATTTTATCTTTTACAGCTTATGTCTTAACTTTCTGTCATAATTATCTGATTTTTTCTTAATAATAATTTTTTCAAGATGATAATGTCAATCTCCAATGTCATTCTTCAATATTACACTTTGAGTGTGTGGAGTGCAAAAACACACTCTTCAATGTATGTCAGCTTTGGGTAACAACACTGTTAGGCTGTAGGGTTATTGTACACCACTGCAGACAGTGCTCATGGATTTCCACCTTGAATCCTTCTCAGTTCCTTGAAGGAGATATTCAGTTGTGGGATTTTTCTTTTCTGTTGCTTGTTCCTTCATATTCTGGCAACGTTCCCATTTCTCTGACATTGTTTTCTATACTTCCATGAGTTGTAATTTTCTAATGTGTAAGAAACATCAACAAATGAAGAGAGTTGAGTTGAGCTGCTCTTGTCCTCATGTACATGTGCAGGAATTGGAGGTGTGTGGGGGTTGGGTGGTCCTGACAGCTCATCTGTTTCTTTGTTCAACAGCCATGGAAATTCCTGGTGTTTGAGACCTGTCTTTCTTCCCATCAACGGCACTGGACAAAGGAGAAGGTTTTATGTGGACTGAGATTTCTTTATTCTTCGGTGTCTTTGGATCTTTGCTCTGTATGTATGCTATGCTTCATTAATACTTAGTTTGATATGGCCAATGGCAGCAGAGGAACATCTAGGACATGACATCTTGGCACTGATGTGGAAGAAGAAAGAAAATGAAGCAAGGTATTCACATATTTCTGCAAAAATTATTCACATGTGGCATTCTGGACAGAAAAGACCATATCCAGGCTGCGGCCCAGATCTGTCTACTTTTCTGCACGTGGCCCAACAAGCACAACTGCAAGCACAGCCAGAACCTGCTCTTCAGAGTATGCAGGCCCTGTGTACACTGGGTGCATTGGCGTGTCCCCAGAAAAGGCTTTCACACTAAACAGACTACCTGTAAGGCAGCCACACAGAATAACGCAGATGGGAAAGGGAGTGTATGTTTCGCCAAAGGCTCATGAATAAAGGTGCTTTTCCAGAGCAATGCAATTACATTTGCCTATTTAGAGATGTGGGGAGACCACAGAATAAAGAAAAAAGTTAGTTTGAGCAAGACTTTACAGAAATAGCTAGATAGTCATAATGAGAGTTTGGCTGGCCAAGGGTCTGATTTTACCCATGGAAAGAAAAATCTTCTGAAAATAGAGACAGGCTGGATGGCATATATTTTCCAGTAGCATTCCTTTAACAAGCCCTGACTTCTTCTGAAAAACTTGCTTTAAAGTATTCATTCTCCACATTCACCCAGGCCTTCATCGTTATGACTAGAAAACATAAAGTCCTAGCCCGTGGCAAGTACTATTACAGTTTGCATCATGTGGTTGTCTTCCTCAGAAAAATGCTCATCTGCAAGTTTTCATCAGCTTACATAGTATTTTTCCTGATGATTCCTGCTTAACAGGTTTACGTGCACCATATCAGGTGAAAAACATCAGTCATGCTTGGTATGGCCATCTCCTTTTATTTAAGTGTGATCATGTTTTGGGTTTTTTTTTAATGGGAAAAATATGCATGTCTCCGTGTGTCTCTGTGTGGATATATCTCTGTTCTTTACCACATTCTGAAATAGCAATGTAAAATGGCTTGACATTTTCCACCAAAAAAAAAGCAATAACAAAAGAACCAACAACTTTGGGATGAGTTCATGCCTGGAATGTTTCTGTAAAAAAAAGTCACAGGAGATTATATTTCAGAAGAGGGTGATGAATAACGGAAAGTATGAACTGTGAAGTTCTATTATATCAGTTGTATTTAGGTTAACCACATTTAATTTTTTTAAGGTCATAAATCCTTAAGAAATGTTAATCACATGATGGACTTATTTGTAAATTTACATACTGCCCTGAAGGAGACACTGATTGTTGCATTCTGTGGTGACTCATAAGCATCTCTTGTTCAGGCTGCCAGGACTGAGAAAGCAAACTGAGTAGTATGATCTTGTATGAACTGTGATTGAATTTCCAGGAGAGTTATTCTCAGGACACTCCATAGCATTTGTTAACACATATATGAAAACTAAAAAGAGGGTGATATAAAGCAGTCTTTAAGTTTAAAACCTAGCATCATTTTCTTTCATTCTGTTAAAAATGAAAATTATGCAGACTAAACATACTTCACACTTAAAGAGGAATATCCTATACTTTAGATGCCCACTATATTAAAATTAGTTATTCCAACAAATACACACAAAAACCTTTCAAACAGTATGTGAAAGTCCTTTTCATTAATAATAATGCTACTATTACTTCTCAATTTCATATCCAAATTCAAGTATCGCTAACTTTACACAACAGTTCCTGTTCTCTAAATATCACGAATAAACCTGCATGCATGCTACATTTTAATAACATATATATTTTTAAATGGAATTCTTTATTTCATGTCAATGAAAAAATAAGCCTATAGTATACTCAAAGCCCTCTCAAGTAATGCCATCTGATTTTTCTTCTATTAACAAGACAAACAGATTTAAGATATATTTAACCAAAGTATTATCAATGATTAAATATATCATGAGTGACAACGTATTTTAGTAGGCACAATTAAAAAGTAGTTGTTTGGGTTCCTATTTATCTGTCAAGTGAACTGATTTATCTGCTGTCCATAAATGAACGTCAGATGTAGTCTAATGGCTTTTTAATAGAAGGAAGCTTGACAAAATACTGGCAGATGGCATTCTGGGTAATGATCCAGATTGCAATGATCTCAGTAATGACTTATTGTATCTATTTACCTGGCCTCAAACAAAGCGGGGGAAAAAGCTAAAATGATTCAACTAGCTGAGGCCGCTCTGGCACTGTAAATGTTTAAATCACTGAAGCAGCCCATTTGCTTCTGTAGCAGGAGAAAACATGAAATTGATTAAAACAGCATAAATGCAACAGGAAAATCTTCCTCCTCCGCAGCCAGTTTGGGAATGGAAACTTACCTAGTTCTCATGGTTTGATTTTTTTTTTTCCCCCGTTATTGCTCTGAAGTGGTCAGTTTAGGGAAAATTCTGACCTTTAAAGGAAAAATGCCTCATAGCACCACTGGGCCACTCCAATATGCCTCTGCTCAAGGAGTGGCGATCGGCTTCCAGAACAGGGGAAGTAAGAGTAAGAAAGGCTTTAAGAGTTGTGTGCCCTGAAAATCTTCCTCTTGCCTCACACTGGCATGGATCATGATACAGGGCTTGCAATGTCTGTTTTTCTGCTTCCCTCTGAGTATCTCCTGACTTTGTCACAGTTACACAGTTTTTGAAACTTGAAAAAATTACTTGTGTCCTGTAAAATTCCATTTCCAATACTGAAAGTCCTGTTGAAGGTACAGTTTGATGATCTAAGTAAATCCATCTCATGGAGATTTTCATACATACCTAAGCATATAATGAGAAAACTCTTGCAATTAACATTATATAGTAAGTCCCATTGGAACAGAAAAGGTCTGTTGAAATTTCTCTCCTCGCTTCACCTACTGTGATACTTCCACTACTGAAAACAGTGCTGGGAAACTTGCTGATCTGGTGTCTCAGAAATATCCATCCCAATAATAAACAAGATGACCTGAACTTCAAATCACCTCAAAAGCACCAGTGTCACAACATATAAATTCAGAAGTCATAGCAATCTGCTGAAGAGGAACTAGGTGTTATGCTGGACAGTTTGCCACTTTATTGGACAACAGAGAAGCAACATTATACTGAGGTACACAGGTGCTGGTGACAGGTAAGAGAAATATCCTGAGAATAGCTGTGATGTTTATATGCAGTTTCAGTCAAGGCATCCAGCCTAGCTGTTGTCAAATTAGTCTATAGTAGAGACGTACTCCTGGTTTCCAAGCACTTGGAGATTCCTTGGAAGCACAAGTGGCAAAGCTGTGCTATTTTCCATTAAGTGTGGAACTGCTGTGGACAGCTTTAGCACTTTGAAATCCTGAGGCCACTGCAGTGCCATTAAGTCCCTCTGTAAAGATCTGCAAGGATCACTTAGAGAGAACTTCCGCTGCTAGTAAAAAAAAAAATCTGCTGGTCCTCCTGCAGCAGCATCAGCTACAAAACTTCATTTTCTCATGAAGCAATTGTTTCTCATTTACAAGAATAGTCCACCAATTTCTGGTTTGGAAGGATTGGTCTAATTTCCTGTGAGTCTCTGAGAAAACCTCAGAAAGATTTGTCTCTTAAGACATCTGGCCATGTCTAACATATAGCACTCCTGGTGCTCAGACCTTCAACCCATATGAGGCTGGAGTGTTGGGTTTGAGTTTTTACAAACTGCTACAAAATATGGTATCTAGGACTCAGATTAAAATCTGTATATTCGCTCCCTGCCAGCCTGTAGGAAGCTAAAAACTTGTTTGTGCTGTTATAATCTGCCCAGGAAGCCAGTGTTTAGCTCTGCAGGCTGGCATGTGGAAAATGATGTTTGAGAACAAACCTGCATGGAGATAATCTGCACTGAGTATACACAGATAAACAGAACAAAATGCTGTATTCTCCCATATCTTACTTGATCTTCTGACAACTGATATCCTTTTAAAAGTACTTATACTTGAAATTAAGTTCTCAGCTAATCTGTAGCTTAAGCAAACTCCACAAAACCAAAGGCCGAGGTAAGGGAATCATTACCAAGTGTGTTACAGGTTGGAAAGAGCAAGAGATGGGAAATTAGGTGCAGAAAGGATATAAGGGAAAAAGAACAGGGTTAAAGGACACCAAAGGCTGATTAATTCCTAAAGAAGATAAAGCTTGGGAGAAAAATTCCACTCCTGTTACCTGCCCACCTGACCAATAGCAAAGTTACAGTAGCTTTTGTGTGGGTAACACAAATTTACATATGAAAATATGGGAAATATTGATTTACAAAGCACATTTTTTCCTGATTGCTAATCCTTTAATTTTATATAATAGGTACTGTCTTGGAGTGACCTAAAACACTTGAGTTATTTATATGTTTCATATATATGACCTAAAATGGACGCTCTTTCTCTAGTCAAGTGGCATAGCGAGGGTCTCAAATTTTTAAGACCTTAAGGATTTGAACGGGATTCTCACTCAACGTGCTTCCACTTCACATTATCTCTGTCAGACACATCCAAGCCAGTGGATTCATTAACATGAACATTAAAAGCACACAGGCATATTCAGTGAGTCAAGTAATGCATCAAACCATGAAAGTTATATTCACTTTAGCTGAAGTTGACTTGTCTGTGATCTAAGTCTTTAACCAACATTTATCTCCTTTGTTTGTATCTGGGAAAAGTTTATTATGCCTAAGGAATTCTCTGCATACTCAAGTAAGATCTTGAGCAGTAGTCAATCATCTTGAGATACTGCACTATAAATAATACATTTTCTAATTTTTATTTTTCCTTCTACCATGGACAACATCCATCGCAGAAAAAAAATACTCTTACAAATATTTGGGAGTAGTCATAGTCTACTTTGTGGTGACAAGTTATTTATTAATGATACTACTCTCTAATAAAACTGTTATTTCATCACATCTGCCTTCACCTGATTTATACAATTGTGAAATAAGAAGCAAGTCCTGAAAGGAGCTTATTTCTTGCAGAATATTGAGCAGTTCTTTATATCAACAACTGATATAAAGACCATAATCACTAATGGCCAGGCTACAGGAATATTCACACAACTCAGAAGTCTCTTTTCAGTACTTTTGGGGATTATTTTTGTGATGTGAACTGGATAATCTAGGGAGAGTTATTTGTTTGGTTGTTCCAAGGGTCTGTCAAACATATTGTAATGAACATTTCTGCTTTGGACACTTAGATGTGAACTTTTCCATGGCTTTCCTTTTGGTGATTTGTTATGTTCTTACCTACATTCACAAGCAGTTTTTAAATGTAGGGTCCTATAAAACTGCAACAAAAGATGACAAAGAGGAAAAAATTTCTAAAATACAAAAATTCACAAAATGAGTTAGTTTAGGATGTTGTTGGACATGCACAGAATGATAGGTGTTGGAAGGGATCTTCGGAGATTATCTAGTCCAACCCTCTGCCAAAGCAGGTTCACCTAGAGCAGGTTGGACAGGAATGCATCCAGGTGGCTTTTGAATATCTCTAGAGAAGGATACTCCACAACCTCTCTGGAAAGTCTGTTTTAGTGCTCTGGCACCCTCAAATTAAAGAGGGTTTTCCTCATGTTGAGATGGAATTTCCTGCATTCTAGTTTGTGCCTGTTGCCCTTGTCTTGTTGCTGGGCACCACTGCAAAGAGTCTGGCCCCATCCTCTTGACACCTGCCCTTTAGATATTTGTAAGCACTGATAAGATCCCCTCTCAGTCTTTTCTTCTCCAGGCTAAACAGACCTAGATCTCTCAGCCTTTCCTCATAAGAGAGGTGTTCCAATCCCTTGATCATTTTCATAGCTCTCTGCTGGACTCTCTCCAGTAGTTCCCTGTCTTTTCTGAATTGAGGAGCCCAGAACTGGACACAGGACTCCAGATGTGGCCTCACTAGGGCAGAGTAGAGGCCTTCCTCAACCTGCTGGCCACGCTCTTTTTAATGCACCCTAAGATACCATTGGCTTTCTTGGTCACAGGGCATATTGCTGGCTCATGGTCAACTGATTGTCCCCCAGAACTCTCAGGTCCCTCTCTGCAGAGCTGCCTTCCTGCAAGTCAACCTGCATCCTATACTGGTGCATGGGGTTATTCCTTCCCAGTTGCAGGACCCTACATTTGCCCTTGTGGAACTTCATTAGGTTCCTCTCTGCCCAACTCTACAGCCTGTCCAGGTCTCACTGTTATGGTGGCTCAGCCTTCTGGTGTATTAGCCACTTCTCTCAGTTCGTGTCATCAGCAAACTCACCGAAGGTACATTCTGTCCCCTCATCCAGGTTGTTGATAAATATGTTGAACAAGACTGGGCCCAATACGGACCCCTGGTAACACGGCTAGTCACAGGCCTCCAACTAGACTCTGTGTCCATGACCACAACCCTCTGAGCTCTGCCATTCAGACAGTTCTCAATCCACCCCACTGTCCAGTCATTTAACCCACACTTCCTAAGCTTAGCTATGAGGATGTTACGGGCGACAATGTCAAAAGCCTTGCTGAAGTCATGGTAGACAACAACCACTGCTCTCCCCTCATCCACCCAGCAAGTCATGCCATCAGAGAAGGCTATCAGGTTGGTCAAGTATGATTTCCCCTTAGTGAATCCATGTTGACTGTTTTATTTCTCCTGTGACAGCTATTCAGTCGTGCTTTTATTTTTCACCTTTGGCCTTTTTCATGTTTATTGAAATGGTAGCTGCATGTATAACATGCATTCACAACCAATTCATCCAGGTTTCACGTGCTAGGTACAGCTCAGCATGCTTTCTTCAAGCACATACTTTTTTTGAACAGTACAATGCTGTGCAGACTCAACTGCTGTCTTTGTAGCTCTCAGTTTCTCTCCCCCTTAACTTTCTTAAAAGTTGAGGAGTAGTCAGATATTATATTAGTCCCACAGTTCATAAAGGGGTTTGTTCATATTGCTTAAGATCTAGTCAGGATGGAGTAGACTTTTTTATTAAATACAGTTTTATGTTTCCTTGGTCTAATGTCAAGATTCCACTGTGTATTAATAAGCAGTACTACAATAAGAAGACACAGAAGATGTGTATTTTCATTTATTGTTTATTATAATATAGGAAAAACAAATCTAGAAAGCACATTTCATGGAGCACCATATTGTAACAAAATTTTGCTGGCTCTCCTACAAAGTGTATTTTCAACATTTAAACAATGACACACACATAGTCAGTACACACAGGCATCTACACCATGGCGATCTTATTAATGGCCCCATAGAGACCCCTCTTTCAAATACAGAAACACTAAGGTGCACAAAGAAATGCCAGTGTGAAGACATCTGAACGCCAACTGAGTTAATTACTCTTTTGTTAGCGATCTTCATAAGCACACAAGCCTTCACTGTCTCACCCCAATATCTCTTCTCTGAAGCCTCCACACTGGGCCCAAAGGTCACTGAATATGGACCTGGCACAGACGTGGTGTAGAGTTGAACAAAACTGGCCAATATTCCCTACCTGATACCTCTTTTTGCTTTGGTTATAGTACTGAATGAAAGTCTTAAAAACTCTTAAACCTACACTCCACATCACAGAAAAGCCACTTCCACACATACAGAAACATAACCTCCCTCCCCCCACACACCTGAACACATTAGCACTTACACCTTTTTGAGAAGCTTTATCGGTTTCTCCACCACGACCACCTTCATAAAAATGATTGCATTTTGTTTATCAAAGTGGTCAGACAATTGTTCAACAATAAATTTCATAATATATTTCTTTCTTGTTAAGAGACAGGGCATGTTTTCCCACTGCCTTAAATTTATGTCATTGTCTATGCAAGCAAAGGCAAAATTGCTATTGTTTTCATCTGTACAAAATGTTTTACATTAATTTTGTACAGTGTTAAATAATGATGCTAAGCTCAGAACAATGTAGAGTGATAGCCCAGAACAGCTTTTTACCCTTGCTCAAAATGAAAAAGTACTGGAAGTTTCCCATACAAATGTTCAGACACAGTATTGGGGTCTCTATTATATACAGCAGCCTTCCAGCATACTTTCAGGCACCTATTTTGTGAGCTATTGCTCATTATGTATGTCACACTGAAGCACCTCAAGTAATATGGTTTAGTGCCCTCAAATAGTGAAAATAAGAGTCAAAACAAATCCAGCCCCATGGCAGACTAGACCAGTAGTGAAGTACAATGCTAGCAAGGTAGCAAAACAAACCACTGTTACAATAATTTTGGGTATCTGACATATGGCTACTTTTACCATTAACTGAGGACAATGCATGAAGTTTAATTTCAAACCTGTCCTATAAAATGTTTTGTCAACAACAACAAAAAAGCAATTAAGAGCTTATCTTTCTATTAGCCACTTTAAAAATATATTTTTTCCTCTAAGCCCATTTCTCTTTGAAATACTTCCCCTGCTTTCTGACCACAAATTTTCTGAGGAAATTTAAGGATTTGAAAAATGTACTTCTGTCTTGATAATCAGTGAGGCTGAACTATCTTTAAGTTTTGGGCAGGGTAACACATTCATGTTGCCAAGAAAGAAATGAAGTTATTGTGTATTTTTTTTCTTGTGGAAAATCCTTTTGGGTTTCCCACTTACAAGAACCAATTTTATAATTCCTTTATACTATGTGATGAACAGGTGTCTATGAATAACAAGACAAAATAATGAAAATTCAAAAGGAGAAAATGGCCTTGAAAAAATAACTATAACTTCAGATATGCAAAGGGGTATTAACTAACTGAATTACTAACTGAGACTCTCTCCTCCGAGCTAAAGTTATGTTTCAACAGCTGTGCTAAACATTTGGCTAGCATTTCCTGGATAAACAGCTCACACTTCAACTGTATGATGGGGAAAAGAAGAGAGGAAGAAAAGACTTACTAGTTTAAGTTTTACAAAGTCTGTGGAGTTGCTATGGACGAATAAAGCTTCAGAAGACTGAAGAACAGGATGTAATAAGGAAAAGATGTTGTGCTGGATATATCAAAACATATTTTTACTTTGAGTAACATCTGCAGCTTTACTCACCTGAGTTAAAGGACAGTGTAGCAAAACCAGAAGAGATTCAGAGACAGGGAAAGAATATGGACCTGTATAAGAATGTGAATTATAGTTTAAGAAACAAACAAAAGGTATGTAAATTTCTATATAGAGTATATAATCACTGACATAAAGTACATAAATTGGGATCACTCCTGTTTATACTGTCTTAGCATACAAGAGCAACACCTGAGAATGACACTGAAAAACAGCCAATTTAAACCTGGGGGAAAAAGAAAAAATCTGGTTGATTGTTGTTTTTTTTTTTTTTCTTAAACATGATGTATTGATTTTAGCATTCCCCACCTCAAGAAATAGTTAGATCTTAAAAATCAGGATCAGCCTCTTATAGGGATGATGAGACATTAGAAAAGACAAAAATAATAAGGGCTGAAGCTAATGAAACTTCCAGAAGAAATTATTGCACCTTCCCCTGAAGCATCTGGTACAGTCAGAGGTAGGACACTGGGTTAAATAAACCTTGTAGTTTGGCTATGTTACTTTTTCTAGGATACTAGGTTTAAAAATTTCAGTTATATATCTTAGTTAGTCATGAAAATGTGTAACAATCTTCCACACTGAGCAATGAGCTATGCTAACATTAATGAATGAGGGGACAGATTAATTATTATTATTGGTATTAGACAACTCTTATGTGTGCATGCATATGTATATACATACATAAAAATTTACTATATACATATAAATGCATACATAACTGCATACAAACATACACACATGCCTTCTGAGAAGTGGGGTTCACCATAAGGTCTGAAGAACAGTGTTTACACCCTTGTTTGCACATTACCAAACTGTCTAAATGTGTGTGTATTTTTAAGAGTGTGTAGCAGAAAATGTGAGAAGGAAGGGAAGCATGAACCTGAATATGGGAGAAATCACTCATGTTACTTTGTTATTTTAGATCTGTGCTTGAAAACACCTTTCCAAATGCCTCATACATTGTCTATGTTTGTCTGTTGTTTGCTTGGCCAACAGCCAAGCAAAAAGAAATACACAATATTTCACAAGGGACATTGTGAAAATGAAAATTCTATGTACGTATTTTCTGTTCTTTCCTGTGTAGTATTAATACATCATACTCTTGACAACTGGCAGGTTGAGAAACTAAAAGAACTAATTTGATTTTGCCACTTACACTGTTTATCTATTTCATGTTTCTGCCAAAGCGGAAAGAGAACCTGGATAGTCCATCTCCTTATGGGTTTTCATTTATCAGCTGTAATGGGTTAGCTCATTGTAAACTTGCCTTTTCATCAGTCTTGATTAAATCATTTTAGGTTTAGAAATACCTAAACTTAAACTCCAAGTTTATGGTATCTCTTTAAACATAATTAATAATTCCTCAGACCCATTTGTATGAAAATTCTGCCATCTTTTACACTTATTCACATTAATTCACACTATTTGTCCTCCCTGTTTCTCTGGGAAAGCTTTTGAGAACATGAGTGGAACAGACTATCGCTTCATCATAACAGAACTGCAGCTAATCAATCCTAAGGCTGCAAACAACTTTCAGACAAACTAATGTAGCTATAAACTAGTTGCAGGTATCCAAGACAGTGAAATTCAGCATGACTACATTTAACAGGGTAAATGACAGGTTTCCATTGCAATGAGGTAAAGTTGTGTATAAGTTCCCCCATCCCCAAAATACATCTTTAAGGTCATTATCTCAAATAAAAATAAGAGAGAAATAAGTTATTTTTTAAAAAGCTAAAAATGAAATGATCTTTAAGCTTATTGCTAGACAGAAAGAGATCAAGGCATTTAAAGAATCAGAGAAAAGAACCAGAAAACATTGAAAAATGAGTGTTGTCAGCTCTGAGAACTGAGGGTTAGTTGGCATCAGCTGAGCTTTGTCTTGTGATGCACACTGTAGATGGTTCTCACTGGTTTATTAAAGAGTCCAGTTCTTTTAGTTTTCAAATTGTAATGGGCTTATTTGATCACCTGTGTCTTTTTGGTCCAACTCCATAGATTTTAACATCTTTCTCAACAGGCACAGGCCTGCATACTGGATGCAAACATACAGATAGAATTACAGAGTTAATATGCTGTGCAGATGCATCCACGGAGAGTACAAATACCACTATGCAATGCTTCGTCTTGATCTACGCAGTCAGCCTGCATGCACGATACATGGCATGGTGATTCCTGTAGTCTCTGAACAATAAAAGCTCTAGGAGAGAGGACAATTGCCACACTCCACTGCATTTCTATGCAAAGTATGACCTCTGCCCAGGTCACTTGCATTTGCCACAGGAGGGTAAAGAATGATTTCTGATGAAATGCACAGCACTGCTTTTCCAGGGATTGCCTTCCAAGCAGCAATACTTCTGGCTCTCCCCAGGGCCAACACTTCATGAGACGGGTTCCTGGGAGACTGCTCTTCCTGTTTGCCAGCAGCACCTTTCCACATAAGCATCTTCACCACTTCTGTCTTGCAGCGAGCACAGGAGTGCGATTTTTTCATACAATAATATTTCTGTGAAGTTAGTTTTATGATTTATGTTCTTTTCCTAGTTAGTGTTCATTTGACCTTGTTATCAAATGTGTTCTCCTGCAATCATCTGAAAGGCCTTATTTAAACCAGCATGTTTTCTTGTTTTCCCTTTTACATCACCCTAAGGGGACACATCTGTTGACACAGCTTCTCTAGAGAAGGGATTTCATCTTTTGCTGAAGTTTTGTTCCAGCCAAAGCCGAACTTCCTGCAGGTTGTAGAAGAAGGGGCCTTTGCCTCCCAGGTAGGCAATCTTTTGTCTCTGAACAATGCACACTCGCTCAAATGAAACCCCATAGGCCACGTTGGCATTGTTGTCCATGCAGTCAGCCACCACTTGGCACTGAGGTGGCAAGGAAAAGCGCTCTAGGAGCTGGTGAGCAGCTGCACATCGGTCTTCTTGGTTCCTGTGTTTCTTAACTTCAAATGAAGAGGGAGAGATTCCAGGGGCAGCCCAGCCATCTGACGGGTGAGCCTCATCAATGTAGACCAACAGAAAGTCAGCCACACCAGAGAACTCCTCCACCAGCTTGCTGAAGGCCGACAGCTGGCTTGTGAACGGTGGTCAGGTAGCTGAACCAAAGTTGACCACCAGTGGCCGCTCAGAGTTGGCAAAATCCAGAAGGTGGCATTTGGTTCCACACTTGCCACCGACACTCTTCCAGCTGCTACTGCTGCCATCACTGTCCTTGGCTATGTGGATTACACTGGAGTTTGGGGCTTCTCCTCCCAGTTTGACCTGACAGCAAAACAAATTAAAACATAGCAAGTTAGTGTGACTTGCTTGTCTAGTACCCTTACAACTACCCTCTTCAAATAAACCATCACTTGTTCAAAGAGTACACCTAACTACCTTCATGGACACTAGCATAGGGATACAGCAAATCATCAAAAGCAGCAGCTTCAAAAAGTTCATCTAGTCCATCTCTGCTCACTATGCTGGGAAATAGGCATTCCTTACCGGTCTACTACTTCATTATTATTAGAAAATTTTCTCTGAGATCTGTCCTGTCCAGCATACACATAGTCCTGCCCACTCTTATGTATTTGCAGATTCTTATTTGCTTTCAGATTACCTCCAATGTCTTCTAACTTTGTGAGCCAAATTTTCTAGACATTATTTTTTTTTGATTGCCATCCTCTGAGTTCTCTCTACTTGATTCACTTCTTCCTTGAAGAGCAGTATTCGAAACTTCAAAAGTGTTTTTACTAATTCTCAGAATAATCAGACAATTACTTCATGTATCTCACAGGATACACCTGTTCATACATTCTAGATGTTAGCTTTTCACAAAACATCATGACTGTTTTGGAAACTACAGTAGTGACTTGACCAGGGGTTAGCTAGTGAAAAGTTATAATGTCCAGGTCCCTTTTTCTACCTTTCTAGTTGCTCCCCATCACGGATTTGGGTATTTAATCAGTCCAGCCTGAATTTGTTGTTTTGCACTTGGCCCCATTGAACTGCATCCTATATTACAAGCCATTATTCCAATTCTCCAGAATCATTCTGCATTTTGTTCCTGATCCTCATAACACATTCAGTAACTCTCAATTTTGAGAGGTTTGCAGATTTTATACGTGTATATTCTCTTCCATCCTCCAGTCCAAGCATGACAATAGTAAGTACCAAACACAAAAGATCTCTGCAGATGCCCACTAAATATAACATTTTGTTTTGACAGTGGACCCTCCAAGATTGCATTCTCCAAAGGGTTTTCTATCCACTTTGCAGTAATTTCCTCAGTGTCTGAGTGACACATTTCCTTCTACTGCAGTTTTTCTCTAGAATGTGTATGGGGAAAAAGCAGCAGAAAAAGTGGAAAGTTTTTATGATGGTTGAAGTTGGATAAGCGAAATCATAATGTTCTCAAGTCTAGCCCCAGATCTAACTCAGACCCAACAGACAATTGTGGAAAAGTAATTTTGCCTGACTGTTTCTATTTCCCTGACTAAAGGAAAACAAACAAACAAAACACCCCAAACACAAACAAACAAAAAAAAACCAAACAAACAAACACCAACGCCCCACAACCAGAACATACAGGAAAAAAGACAGCATATATGCATCCTATGCATCTCACAGAAGTGACTGGAGAATAAGGTGGAGCCTGCAGAGGGCTCCAAGATCCATAGCTGATAACTGCTATAGAATCACAAGATATTATTATGTAAGATAATTAGTTTTTAATGAGCTCTGCCACAGCAATCCCTATGTATCTGCCTTTAACATCAAGCTCTAGTACAACAATGCAATTATCCTTTTGTATTTCCCTGACTATGTCTCTCTGTCTTCTCTCTGTAAGTTTGAAGGAAACGTACAAGGCCAAATTCTGGTCTTTCATATTTTATTTATTTATTTATGAAGCTACATTCCAATTGAAGACAATAGAAGCTAACGCTGAATGAGAACTGTGTAAAAATTGATTAAATAACTGATTTTTGGTGCATCTCTACTCTACATTACATTATAGGATACCCTGAGGAATCAGATACAGTAAGAAGCTGAGTTAACAGCTGAATACTTAACTGATGTGATTGCTGCTGCACACAGATCCAAAGGCAAGCATATTGTAGATACTGGATCTTCCATTCTCCCTGAGAAACCTGACTACCTTGAACAAATCTACAGTTATTCATGGCTTGGCATTATTTCATCAGAATGGCAATAGAAGCAAGAGTCTAACCAAACCAAAGTTTGTAAGACACTGCCCTTAAAGCTGCCAGACTTCACAGCTACATGAGAAGGTCTCACAGCATGTTGGCACACAATATAAGCATCATTTCGACTATTTTCTGTGGGGCAAACTGAAACACAGCTGTGCCACTATTCACTTGGAGATCAAGGCAAGGAAGAAAGCCACAGACCCACAAATCTCTCCATGCCAAGCAAGTGGTGATCACACCACTGGGAGGAGGGGATGTGCAGTTGCAGCTGCACCACAGGTAAGGGAAGCAAGTCATGCCCCAGGAAAGCACAGCCCCTTGTGCCCCGCTCCCCATAAACCCTCATCTGCAGCATTGCTGTCTGCTAGAGCCCTGGAAAGGGTTTTGAAAAAGCCTTGTGCTTGTTTGCCTTTGAAAGCAAGTGAAGTTTGAAATAGCTGAGTTTAGGACCTCCTGTGTGAGTGGGCTGTCCGTTGAACTCAAGGAAGCAAAAGAGCTGTATCCCAGTGTTTGAGAAGGAGCTATCTGGAGAGAGACAGGCTCAAACTCAGGCTGTAGCATTAAGCATCTTGCAGCATTTAAGAACTACTGCTACAATCCATCTACACCCTAACAGATAGTGGATACTCTTCTGTGCAGCTATTCAACATCTCATTTCTCTCTGCCACTCTGCAGTAAAATAGGCAAAGCAGGAGTGAGTAAGGTGAAGGGTCAGACTGGAGCAAAAAAATACACAGGTCAAGATAATTTGGTGACCATGTAATGATCCTGAGGGCTGTATTCAATCCATAAACCAGCTAGACAACTCAGCATTTTGTGATAAGTTGGCAACTACCAAAAAGGGGCACATTTCAAGAAACACAACATCAGCACAAACACTAGATTCGGCTTCACCTAGAAAGCTTAACTGATCTTACACTACCAAGCAAATGCTTTTTCAGAGCTAGCTTGCCCAAAATGTGCCTTTTGGGCAAAGTCTGACATGTAAGTATCTGTGCTGCACCCACTCCCTGGATGAATAATGGACCTCAGTACTTAGGAGTGTGCGCTCTTCCAGTCAAAGAAAAGAAGTAATAACCTAATACTAATAATCGTAATAACATAATAAGAAGAAGCAACACACTTCAAATTTCTGATATTTGTTGGCACTCTTCACAGGAGATGAAAAAAAAGGTAAAAGGATAGGTGCAACTGAAACTCATCAATGAACAGAGCTGCTCAGGAGACAAGAAATACCTGAGCAACTGTTTCCCCTCACTTTTCTAATTTTATTATTATGACTGAAAATACTCTAGCTAACACTCTTGAACTGGGAAACCACAGACTGCTTCTTGATCATATTTAAGCAGAAAGAGAGGCTACATGATGTAAGCTACTCATTACTAACTCTTCACTCAGGTCTACCAAATGCTTCTTTTCCTAGGTGAGTTTGCAAACCCTGGAAGAACAGAATGACAACACAACTCCCATTGAACACCAGAATGAGAGCGCCCTTCAGATACTATTTAGCATTGATACCAAGAGTGGCAACATATTTCTCTCTTCTCCAACAATCCAAGTTTGCATTGTCTCTCATACTCCTTATTGAGCAAAAAATAAATGGATTTGGGAAATGAAGTACAAATATGTCTTATGTCACCTTATAGTAGTTTGTGAGGTTTTTTTTATTTCCCACAGCCATGAAGTAAGCCTCGTGGCCGCAGGTTACCTATCATTTTAATTTTTGTTTCTAGGAGTGCTTCTGTTGGGTTTTTTTCCCCTTAATGAGACATCCTTGCCAAGCAGGCATTCACGAGGCATTTTCTGCTCTTGTAGAGGAGTAATTAGGTCGGTGCCTTGTTCCATGCCAGTATCAGGCACTCCAAAAAGCAGCCCTGCCCAGTCGTTAATGCTTAAACATAAGCAGCGGCATCTCCACTAATTGGTCTTGATGAAGCGCTGACGTTCCCAAAGGGACTCTTTATTTCACCAGTCTCGGGAACCGATTGACACAGGATGACAATATCATCCTTGCTGATCATCTGCATTGTAGGCCTTGGCTGTCTTCTTTGTTGTTATTTATTGAAAGAAAAAAATAGCTCTTGGAAAAGAAAATCAATGCAATGAGAAAACAAACAAAAAACCCCACGTATTCAGCCAAACCGCTTTTGAAATCTTACACAAAGGCAGGCAAAATACAAATTCTGAGAAACAAACTAGCAGAATTCCCCTCACACGCAATCCAGCATTTCTATAATCACGTACTTATGTGCATGAATATTCGGGCATTGGGCGCCAGCCTGCTGGATAAGGTGGAAACCAGGCAGCGTTCAGGCACACCCTCCCACACAGCCTGCACGGGACATGCAAGGTAGGCCAACCAACCCTGAAAGCCAGCTCAGCCATTAGCTAGAGCAAGCGCCAGCTCGACACCAAAGCAGTGACTTGCATCATTTGTGCAAATTTTGTGTTTGCTTGACAAACTCGGTCCTGCATCTCCTTCTCCCAGTCTGCATAGAGAGTGAACAGGGAAAGAAGTTGCTCATGCTTTAGCACGCAGACTGCAAAATAAGGCAGACTTTGGGAGTGGGAAAGAAAGCCCTATTCATAAACTACAGACTAGAAATACACATGCCTGCTAACTTCGTTGTACATTCTCCATGAGGACTTGGAAACGCCCCACAGACAAAACATCACGTCCTCATTTACCTTTTTTCTCCTTTTGATTTTATCAGCTTTAGCACAACCTTCCTGGGATCCCGTGCACCGGAATATGGCTTTCATTGCCTGCATGAGGGATTTTCAAATAATTTGGCAGACTCATCAGGCTGTGTCAACCCCCTAAAGAAAATAGGTGTTGCCAGACAATTAGCAGTCTGTGATATTAGCCATTTCAATATGGACATGCTGTGATCGGGACTGGAGACCAGCGACTGGTAATGAACTGAATCCCTGGAGCTTTTTGCTCCTTTTCAAATTCTCTGCTTTGCTTCAATACCATTCAGCTAAATATAACCTCTGAATAGCCCAATATTTCTCAATGCCTCATCTCAATCATAATCAGACTCTGGCTGAAGAATTACACAAATCATTATTTTTGTTTTCTTTATTTACTTGACACAGAGTTGTGCAGTGGATAAAAATTACAGGAGGTCCTTGTCTGGAGCAGCATATGGAGTGGGAGCTCTTCGTTTGTCACGGGGAGGTGGCAGCTTGCTTTAAGAGACTCAATTACCCAAACTGGAGAGGAAAGACTGGAATTGACTCTCGTTCTCCCAGAGTCCAGAGTCTTTATTTAGGATCAGGTGTGTGAAGCTGAGGGAGGGAAGTGGGAGACAAATTTAAAAGGGCACAGTCCAGATAAAAATAACTAGTCAAATGCTGCTCTCTCTATTTAAAAACTGCCAGTCCCACAAATGAGCATGCATGGCAGAGGGAAAGCATAAAGGGGCCTTTTGCCTTGCACTCTTATAAAAGAAAATGGATAATTTTAGTTCCTCTGATCAGGGAGCCTACAGTAAGCTTCTTAAGGGCTTAAGTTTCCTTCAAGATGGGAGCACGGCCTACAACATCATGGCCTCTGGGCCACTGGCTGCGCCCTTGTGGACTTTACCTGCAGGTGACAGATGCCTTCACCAGCCTTTGTTAGTTAGCACCTAGGGGACATCTGAAGTTCATTTGGATGATTTTTTTTTTTTTTTTTAAACTCAGCTTTAGCACTGTATGTATACACAGTGATGGTTTTGTTGGGAAGGCAGAGCTGGAGCACAAGGACAAGGTACAAGCCTTTCCCTGGGTGGTGCTCATTAGCTTATTTTCTGTATCTACCACAGCCAAAGGGGTTTTCACAGGGTTTGACAAAAAGAAAAGTAGTCCTTTCAGTCTTTTTTTTGCACATAAGGGTGAAAATGGAAGACTGCAAAGAGGTGGTGTGAAGAAGTGAAGCTAGATCCACAAAACGAAAAGGATAGGATGAGACCCCATGTGGGATAGGAATTGTCATATTCCTTTTCCTACCCTTTGACTCCCTTGAGGGTTTGAACTGTACGTTCCGTGAGACGAGCTGTCTGCTCTTCTTGTTTAGGATACTGCTTAGTACAATGTGTCCCTGGTCTAGGTTGGTCCTCAGACACTACTATACAAAACATGATTATACATTAATAGTAATGACAATGTTTTAATAATAATGACAATGACAATCCCAAATCCTGTTGAATTTATGTTCCAAACACTGCAGGAAAGGTTTTAATTGTGGTTTTCTTTTTCTCACATCTTTCTAGACTGTTTTCATTTGAAAATGTCAATGAAAACAATTCTTCTAAAGCTGAACTTTGTAAAACCAATAAAATATTTTTAATACCACATGTCTAGTTCTAAATGCTGAAACTATACAACATGCTGTCTTTCACAAATTCCCTTTATCACTGTCAAATGCAGCAAGAGACACTTCCTTACCTTGTCAGACAAAATAAATACAAATAATAAGTATAGGGGTTATGTCTTTGCTCCAAACCTTAAAAGATCTCCCAAAAAAGCATAGAGTTACTGGACAGCCAAACAGCAGGTAAAGTGTCATACTGTTGTATCACTTGCACATACAGCTTTATGATAAATCTGTGCAGCATGCACTTAACATGACAGTTTTTGGGCTGTCCTGCTTTGCATACTGATATTTTTTAGGAATGAATGATGAACCTATCAGACAGGCAGGAGTAGCCAAAGGCAATTTTAATTCTGCCTCCCTGAAATCTCAGGAAAATCCCACTGGGTGTTTACTGAACCAGTCTACTTGCTGTTATATCCAGAGCTGGGCCTATGCTGTGGGGGTTGGTATCCTGTGCCAGCTGTTCCCTCTGTGCTCGATCTGTCATGCCAGAACTTGCTGCTGGCCTGTTCTAAAGACAGTAAAAAGCTGTACAAGTACATACACACACCCATCACCATCCACCACTTCAGATACCGGCATCCTCCTGAGGGCTGTAACGTACTGTTACACACGTGTGCGTATATGCACACATGCATGCTACCTCCACGGGCGTACCACGGCGTTACTAAGCATTTTGGCTACTCCAGCAAGATGCCATTAAGGTCTTCCCCCTAACTGCCTGCACTGAGGTGGAGAGGAGGGAGGATTTCCTCTAGGATAATCTCACAGCTCTGTGCTGAAGATCAGGAATGGTAGCTCTGCACTGCTGAAACCCAAAGCTCGTATCTGGCACTGGAAAGTCTCCCAGCACGGGGCCTCACCACAGGACACTGCTAATGGGTGAAAACTTTTTTGTACCCATTTTAAAAACGTTTTAACATAACAATCTATCACCTTTGGAATCTTAGAAAGTAGATTCATCCCACTACTATATAAAGCATGCAACTTAGTTGGTAAATAAAGCTTTTAAAAGTGAATACAATGATTTTTTTTTTCAAAACTTTTCTTTTTCTTTGGATTTCTGTAAGTTACATGATACATTCAGTATACATGCTGTGGGCTAAATCAAATGCCTCACTGGCTTTTGTACAGATGGCCCATATAGATCATCCAGAAGGCATACTAACACTCTCCCAAAAATCTTTTTTTCTCTTACCGGTAGGTGTGGCTGCATTCACAGCCACATCTGTATGCATGTATGTATACAGATACATATGTATGCATCTATAAATCTGTACTGATTCCTGAAAGAGCAGATTATGTATGCCTATGTGTGAGTATTTTTGCATTTATACACACACACGTATATGTATGTACATATATAGACAGATACACACATGTATATATATCTGCATACATATAAACACAGATTAAAGTGTAAATACCTACACACACACAACATACATACATTATTTGCTCTTCAGGATTCAATCCACTCATTTCTGTAGATAAACAGAGCACAATAGTAAATTAGAAGAATAACATTTAAATAAAACAGTTGCACTCTTTCAATTATATAAATTTAATGCCACTTGAGTCCTAGCTCTATTCATCTCTGTTATGACAATTAATCTGGTCCTGAAGACTCCCTTGTTGTAATGTAAGACACTCTTGCCTCTCAGAAAAGAATAGGAGGAGGATGTTCTATAAATCACAAAGCTGGTGCAGTGTAGACAATATCAACAGGTAGTGTGACTGATACTGAACTCAGCTAAGGAAGTAAAAAGAAATATATTAATCATTGATAACATTTACATAAGAAAATCAGAAAAACAAAAGATCAATCATTTTGATTCAAGTGGGACTGTAAAATGTGGAGAAAAAAGTCATATAGAATGTTTCAATAAAAAAGAATACAAAATATACTCTACATAGAATACAACTCTGCATTGCTTCCCCACTGAGGATGTTAAAATCTTTGAATATTGCTAGGTAATTTTGCCTATGAAATAATTGCCCTAACCAAATAGTCATGTGCAATGATAGTTAATAACAACAAAAAGCAGAACCAAAGCAAACTGAAATTTAGTTAGATATTCAAAAGTTTTTCTGGATGGGAAAATGCATCAGAATAACTCTTTTCAAATATACTGTACTTTAATTACTCCAAGACCATCTCTTGTACCCAATAGTCTTGAAGAAAAATCACTTAATTCTGGGATAGTCTGTGTTCTTTCAAGGCAGAGCTCCTTTTTTATAATAAATTTACTTTAATCCATATTCTATTATCCACCCAGAGTTTTTCTGGAATGACTTCCAGTAAATTTTTCTGTGAACAGAAATTTTATATCAAGTACTTCTGTGAAAAATTTTATGAAATGTACTCAGGAAGAGTTCTGTGTATGTGACATAAAACATAGTAAAACCAAGCACAGTTACTGCTTTAATCCAGTCTTCTGCTAACTGGCAGCCTAGCTTTGGTTTATCCTAGACATCTGCAATTCTAGCTGAAAAATGGCGATTATCTCATAAATACTCCTCCATGGCATGAGCTTAAGCACCTGCTTAAGTACTTTAATACCTGGCTTCAGCTAGCAAATTGGAGCAATAAGCAATCACAGTTATGATATCTACTGCATTTTGCCATGCTGTTTAGTACCCTAATTCCATTGTATTTCCTCCCCTCACTTTTTGGCTAAGATTAAGATATCACAACTGGGCAGTTCTATTCAGGACTTAGAAAAAAGGTATTTTAAGAAAAAATATTATTTGTGGAACATTCATTAATGTATTTATCTATTTCTCATGCTCTCTAAACAGCCCAAAAAGCAGCATTTCTTTTTTTTTTTTCAACTCTATCAGTACAGCTTCCCAGCTGACACTTTTTTCTTGCTCTTCCTTACAGAAGCAGCAGAATATTCTGTCCTCTATTGTGGACATGATGACTCCTCTTATTATTGTGCCTCGGTTTATTGTGTTCCCTCTATAGTTTGATTTCTATACTTATCTACCTTTCTGTGACAGTCAAGGGTTACCAATAAGCTTCTGTCCTTATCGACCATAATTTTATTAAGGAAAACAGAGTCTTCCCATGAACTGTTGGTCAATTAGTTTTGTCTTAAGGATAGGTGGCATGAATGAATTTTTCCTCTTTTTTGGAAAAAGGTGATAGAATTTGGTTATGTTTATATGCATTTTTCTGCTGAGTTCATTGAGGCCAAGAATTCATTCTAGGGACCTTTAAGCCTGATTGGCCTGACAACCTAGACTATTTAATAGTGATAAGGGAGAGACTTTAATTACCAAAGTTCAAGGTATGGCTTTCATTGCCAACACCAAAAATAGCACAAAGTCATCCTCCCCATAGCTTCTATGGTTGACCTCAACAGTATTGAGGGAAAGGCAAAGTATGACTGTGTGAAGTACAGAAAGACAAGACATCTTTATTTTAAATAATTTTATGTTATTTAAGCAAAATGAGATTGAAAATGTCTCATGGATACAAGGTTCATTACAGCTCCACACCTTCTCCAGACCCTGAGCCGTATGCAGGTTGTGGATGTGGGAATTGGGAACTTGGCTGTTTCTGAGCCATGCTACCAACTTCCACTGGAGCCTTGACCACGTCATGTCCTGCCTTGCCTTGTCTGTAAAATGGGAACAATTGTGTTCATCAGCCCATTTAATAAGGCCACTGTAAAATTTACTTTGTCTGTGAAAAGACTAAAAACAGAAACTAGAAGGGCTAGGAGAATAGTGAGCTTCATTCAGCATTATTTTATCTGGGTAGCCAGCTGGCTGATTCCTATGGTGGCAGTAAGAGGTTGACCTATTTGGCAAAAGCTAATGTTATTTATATTTGTCTTACACTGAAAATTAATGTCCCCGTGGCTTGGGTTTCAGGCTAAGCAGCTTGTATTCTGTATCACAAAGCCAGCAAACACCACCACCACCTCTATGCATCTCTAGGCAAGAGCAAATACAAAAGCCATTGTGGGGGAGCAAATGGGGACTAGGAGGAAGGTGATACAAAAAGAAATATTTTGGAATATACAGAGCTATCGTTTGGATAGGACCCCTATGACCTCATGACACCACATGGAGTATGTTAAATTAGATGGTCTAAATAAGACAACACATCAACAGACTAAGTACTGTTTTGGAAGCCACAGAGCTCTGAATCCAGCTCTTCTACTTACTAACTGGGTGGCCTGTGCAAGAAATTTCATCTTTTTGGGTCTACCTTTTCAATCTATAAAAGGGAACTATAACTACCTTATGAGACCTGAGTAGTACCACTGGGTAAAGTTTGTACAAAAAAAGGAAAGAAAAAAAGTACGTTACATAACTGCTATTGGCTTTATTAACTTAAATCACCAGACAGCTATCCCTCAGCTAGTCAAGTTCATTTTTAATCTCTGACATGTCCCTCTGTCACTGCTTTCATGAAGAAAGAAGTCTCATAGATTCACTCTGTGCCCAGTTTTACTACGACCTGGATGCTTCCTACAATATAAAAATTAACATATGAGTAATAGAAAATGCCAGTATAATGACAAAGGTTCATTTCTATCGTTTATTCTAATTAAAATAATTCTACCTATGTTGCATAGATGACATCTATCTATGTATATCTGGATGTGAAGATGCAGTCTTTGTATAATCTCTGAGGATCTCACAGGGCAAACAATTAAACAACATCTGTGACAACATCTAGAGCATTTTACAATTTTCCTGACTACAAAGATCTTGGAATACTTTATAAACGTGAAGATGATTATTCATACTGATGGGGAAACTGAGGCACGGCTAAACTAAGTGACATGGCTATGGCTGCTCAGAGCGTTAGTGGCAGAGCAGAGAGAAAGCAGGTCGTGAAATCTCGGGAACCCTTAGCCCCGACTCAAAAGCACTGCTCCTTCCAGCTACACCTCTCCCCTCAAACTTCACATCAAATCGGAGCCAGCCTGCGCCGCACAGAGCCGTTCCCTTCCCTTCTCGGCTGACAACAGGGATGCTCAGCCCAGCTGACCCACCCCAACCTGCCAGTCCCATCCCCGTGTACCCACCTGCTTGTAGGCGTCCAGGAGGAAGCTGTTCCAGACGCAGCGCAGCCCCTCCGAGGTCAGCATCCTCCGCCACTCGCCGCGCCCGGACTTGGACCGGCTCAGGAACAGCACCATGTGCTTCAGGAGGATCACAGAGTCATACAGCGCAAGGAAGAGGCAATTGGAGAAAAAGACCGGCAAGATCTGAAGCGTGATCAGCAAATCCACACTTAGCAGACCCATCTTCCTGGCTGCTTCTCTTCAGCCGGATGCCTTCAGCTGCCTTTTTTGCCCTGTACCCTCATTTAACAAAGTAGAGTAAAAAGCATTTCAAAAGCCTCGTTACCCCTCTCTCAGCCGCTCTCTTCAAAATGAGCAGAGATAGTTAATTACGAGCAGGCTGGTTAAAACCATAACTGCATGACACTCATTCAACACGGAGCTGCTTATTTTTCAGAAAGTAAGATGTTAACAGAAATTCTTCGCTTAACCGGGAGACCTGATTTTGTTGAAGAGAGAGGCAGCTGTGTTTCCAGTTCCCTGCAGTCACAAAATTTAAGCTGAGACTGTTAATTGTTAACTTTCCTGCACTATCCCATTGTTTCTCAGCTGTTTAAGCACTGAACAGACCTCTCGTTCCTGTGTCAGTGAAGCTAGCTACCAGGTGCAACAATACTTTTTTTAAAAAAGGTTTATGTACATAAACTTTCTGTTCCTTCCTCCCTCCCTCGCTCTCTCCCCCCCCTCCCCCCCACCCGCCTCTCTATTCCTGCCTTCCTCCTCTCGCCCTCTCTCTTGCTATCTGCCTATGGTGCAAAGTGCTTTCCCCTCTGGAGTCCTAGCTTGCTTCCCTGAAGCCTTTTATACATTCCCTAGCTAATTGCTGCAATAGAGAAATGAAACCCTAATCTTAGTAAAGATCTTGACGTCAATGTAAAAGAGGGCTTTACTTTGGCCAGGACTGCAGTGAATAGAAAAATGAAATTCTCAAAACTTTTTTTTTTTTTTTTTTTTTTAAGGGGGGGGGAAGAGAAAAAAAAAAGAGACAGACAGCAAGGGTGGAACTTTGCTGCTTTGCTTTGAAAGGGAAAAAGAAAAAAAAACCAATATGCTTCTGACTGCTCTTATGAAATACTTTCAAATTTTGGAAAAAGCATTTTCATATGACATGGACACAACAACGCAAGCTGCATCTGTTGATTCCCCCCCACCCCCCACCCCCCCCATAGCTGGGCTTTTTTCCCCTTGCCCTTTTGTCTTTTCCAGGAAGGTATGCAAGTTGATGCATCCCAAGAAAGAGCATATTTCTGTACATTTTCCTCCCAACTCCATGAAGTACAAAATTATATAGCGTTTAAATATCTTTTGTTGTCTTCTTGGTATTTAAGGAAACATAAGTAAACACCCAGTACTGGCTTCATCTACTGATGTGTAAGAAAAGAAGATAAGAAAGGGAAAAAAAAAGGTTTTTTTAAGTTTTTGAGGTTTTTAAGCTAAACCTCCCTGCTTAAAAATAACATGCCACAGCCTTAAATGCTGGTAATCAATTGAGCTTCAATGACTTTAATTTTCCCCTATGATAATTATTTACATCCACTAGCCTAATAAGAATAGCTAACTTCTGGTTAAATCTTATTTTTAAAAAAAAAAAACAGAAAGAAAGAACTTTCCTCTGGCAGAGCGATGTGTGCTTTAAGAACCACAAGCATCCCCTGCAGCCCTATGCTGAAGGTTTGCTTTGTTCATTTCTACTTCTCTTTGTTTCACTTTTTTAGTCAAATATTTAGTCCTCTTTCCACATGATTTTTTTTTTTTGGGGGTTCAGTAGACATGTTTTGTTTGGTGGTTGGTTTTGGTTGTTTTGGGTTGTTTTTTTTTTTTAGCATGGTTCCAACTTCCTTAGGTAAATATTTCATGTGTTTCATGTTGCATCCATAATTTTGCTTTTGAGTGGATGTCTTCCCTATGTGCTTATGTAAGCTCTCCTCACCAGATACATTTCATTCCCAGAGATGCCAGCATATCTAACCTCTGTCAACCCACATCCTTGATGAGTAGTATGAGCTTCCTTCATTAATATATCATTGTCTTCATCAGTCATCACCACCCTTCCAATGCTAGGAACAGCAGAAGGTAAACATCATCAATCTTCCTGTTCTGGGGTCGTCCATTTTCAGATATTGTAATATCACTTGAGCTGTCGTCATACTAGGATGCATACTTCTAGAAAGGCCATCCTATGTCTTGTCTTGGGCTCACCAAAGAAAAGCTTGTTTAGGTAGCATAATATTAGGCATTTACGAAAGATATCACCCAGACAGGATATCTTCCAGCAAATGTTTACCCAAAGAAATAACTTTAAAAGGTTACACACATTAAACCAGTGACCTCCTGCGTTACTAGCATAAACAAAACAAAGGGAACCAAGTTTGTTTTTCAAACTGAAAGAATTTTTAAGTCAAAATGCTGGTGATGACAGTGTTCTGTTGCCATAGAAAGGATTGTAACCTCACAGATCTGGCTTTATTACTAAAGCTTGCAAAAACACGTTATAAGCAGGCATTTATATATCCCCACACATGGATGAGTCAGTGTGCTCATGTCATGTGAGCACAACACAGGAACCAGGGTCCCCCAAGCTGCTAAACTAGCTTACTGTCTGACCTCAGGCAAGCATATGTAATCACTTGATTACAAGCATTCTTAAGCCTAGATTACTCTTCTGTAGATCCACCACTAAAACATACATGATTCTCTCTGGGAAGGTCCCCTTTCTTTATTTTGGGAAGGTTTGTTAAAAGGCAAGCCTGGAGATTGTTGATGACGATGCCAGATGAATCATCAGCCTTTGTTTCTGAGAACAGTTTGCAAACAGCTCTGAGGACAGTCCAGCTCAGGCTCTTCCTGTTCCCTGGAGGTAAAGTCAGGCAAGAACCTACACTGAGAACACAATGTTTTCTGACTTCCTGTGAAACAACTACCCCTACCCACAGCGTGCTTCATGGGTGAAGAGGTTGTTTGTAAGACAGCTGGAGACCAGACGGCTGTGGAGCTTTGAAGGGCATCAGAAGCTGAGCAGGAAGACCATGGAGCACTAGTGCGAGATGCTATATCACCTTCCTTACCCATACGGCTGACTGTGTGTATCAAGTTAAACAGAACTACCTCACATGGTGTGTTTGAGAGCTTTAGTCAAGAGAGAGAATCCTAGAATGAATCACAGAATGGTTTGGGGTGGAAGGGACCTTAAAGATCATCTAGTCCCAACCCCCCTGCCATGGGCAGGGACCCCTTCCACTAGACCAGGTTGCTCAAAGCCTCATCCAGCCTGGCCTTGAACACTTCCAGAGATGGGCCACCCACAGCTTCTCTGAGCAACCTCTTCCGGTGCATCACCACCCTCTCCGGGAAGAACTTCTTCCTGATATCCAACCTAAACCTCCCTGCTTTCAATTTAAACCCAGTACCCCTTGTCCTGTCACTACAGACCCTTGTAAAAAGTCCTCCCCCAGCACCCTTGCAGGCCCCTTCAGGTGGTGGAAGGAGCCTCCTCTTCTCCAGGCTGAACAAGCCCGATTCTCTCAGCCTTTCTTCACAGGAGAGGTGCTCCAGCCCTCTGAGCATCTTCATGGCCTCCTCTGGACTCACTCCAACTGGTCTATATCCTTCCAATGTTGAGGACTCCACAGCTGGACGCAGCACTCCAGGTGAGGTCTCACAAGAGCAGAGTAGAGGGGGAGAATCCCCTCCCTCGACCTGCTGGCCACACTTCTCTGGATACAGCCCAGGATGTGGTTTGCTTTAACTACCTAGATGCTGATAACTACCTAATCCAACCATAAAGACAAAAATCTTTTGACTAAACAAAAATGTAAAAAGACAGTTTTTACCACAGCTGTCTTCAGAGGCAGTCTGTCCCTGCAGGACACAAACACTGCGTCTCAGCTTGAGATTCTGAGTACAGCAGCCCTCAACAGAAAAGGAAAGCATGAACCCTGTTCTTCTTGTTGAGGCCACTTCTCTCCTTCTTGGCTGAAACAATTAATCCCTGTGTTTATTTCTCTCAGACATCAAAAATACCAGGGAAACCACTATTGGCATCTTTTGTAAAAGATGGTTAACTGTAGCATAATCTTAGTGTTGAAGGGAACAGTCTCTTGTAACTTCCATGCAGACCTTCATGAAACAAGGAAGAAAAGCTAGATCTTTCAGACCTTGAGGGTTTGTAGAGAGCCTTTACTCTCTTGAAGAAAAATTGGGTGAATTTGATACATGAGGAAGGATTAGGCAGGGTTGAAGATACACTTGAAAGAACTGAGATAGGGTTCAGCTAAAGCTCATTTCAGTTACCTGCTCTGCCATACCTTTCTATATAATTTGGGCACAGCCCTACAATGTACCTCAGTTCTCCATCAGAAAAGAAAATAAAAGTCCTCCCGTAATCTAAAGAGCAGTCAGGTTCAGTAATGGGAAATTAAACATATCATCCATAATTTGTCAAGGTGGAATGAGCAAAGCTAACAACATTAAAGCATTCACTGTTACTAGACCTTGTATGTGGCTTAAGTCAACAGTATCGGTATAGATGTTCATATTCTGTAATGTTTATAGAAATCAGTGCCATCAAAACCATATCCATGCATAGATTCATGTTTCTTCCCAGTTTCAACCACAGTAGCATGAAGATTAGGACACAGTCAGCTAGTAAGGTTGTTTACTGCAACTCTCTTGATAACTTGAGATCGAGTTACTACTGCTCAGACCACTTTCTCTGATCTCATTTTATACTGGATCCACACTAGCTTTCTGCATGTCAGAGAGTGTATTTTACTCCCTTCACTTGGTTGTGTAGGTCTTCACTTGTTTGTGGCCAAATTGCCTGTGTAAGCTGTCAAGGCACTCAATCAGACTGCATCTAGGTACCTAAATGCACGACTTTAGAGCCCAAAACAAGCAGTCTGACTGATATTTTGGTTACTCAGCCTTATTTTCTCAGACTAAGCAATACCATTTTGATTGCAGTTACTCTTTGCAACACAGCTGGGAAAGGGTACCTCACAGTGACAGGCAAGCAAGGCTGCTGCTCCAGTCCTACCCTCACGAGGTTCATGGAAGAGATCATCAGAAAGGATTCAGCACAACCTGTGTGCCTGCCTTGCTGCTTCTCACTGCTTTCACTGCCAAAAACAAAGAATGAAGCTTTTTGTTTGAGAGCTAGTTAGTGTGTCCATGAGCTTATCCCTGGAGAATTGCGCAGCTGCAGAGTGATATGGCTAGGAGAAAGTTTAGCTTAGCTTTGCCTCCCTGGCCCTGGGCAAAATTTGTTTATTACAGCCAAACAAGAATTTGTATCTCTCATAAAACTGCATTTTTTCTCTTTGCCAAAAGAGAAAAATCTCCCCTTTCTTTGAGCAACAATTCTCTCACTTAAAATGCCATGGAGCATTGACTATTTCCACTTTTTTACCCGGATCAGCAACATATTTTCTTAAAAAAAATAATATCCTTGATAAAAAATAAGTCTCAGTGATACCTGGATGGATTACCTATGGCATGGATTCACCAGGCCCTGCCTTCCTCTGTCACTCCTGGCCGCAGCACCACGTCTGAATGGAGCAACGTTCATCCCGCTGGCACCCAGCCCCATCCTCCCTGCTTAAAGCTGCCTCTGTTCTCTACAGGAATCCGCTTACCAGCTTTTCAAAGGTGAGCACACTAAATATATCCTTACTGCCTAATTTATTTACCTTTTGTATCAGCCTTGGTTTTGTTTCATTTGGGTTATTCTACCACTTCCATTATGTTGCATAATTATTCTGCAAAACTGGCAGCTGTGAGAGGTGCAGATTTAATGGCCTGGAAGACCTGATTCCTCATGTTTATCTGCAGTGGGGCTGAGTACAGGTAGGGAGAATGCAAACTGCCCACTGGAGCAGCTCTCCATTGCAATTTGGAGGAGAATCCCTGGAGCAGGAAAAGCAAGCCAATGTCACTGCCGACTCAGTCCACAAGGCAGCACTACAATTAGAGGTCGTTTCATCCAATACATGCCAAACTGAGACCAGTATTCAAATGAATTAAGGAAGAAAAAGGCCATATAATTGGGACACTTCTGGATAGGGAAATAACAGAATATCCTAAGAGATGATAAGTTATAATTAGATATACTGGGTGTAACTGAGGCTGTGTTATAGTCAAGCCGCAGTAATTCAAAAAGATGGAAGTGGATGAGGAGAACTGGGACTGCTGATGTCTGCAAAACCTGTTCTGTAGACTTAAAAGCTGTCAGTCTGGCACCTTCTACACGCCTGCATTCATTGTATGACAGCAAAGTGAAATAATTGACTCGTGGGTGTGGGTGTGTAATAGCAACAAATTTGAGGCTAGAAGAATTCCCCACATCCCTTGGCTAATGATCCCCAAATTTCTATGCAAAACAAAAATAATCTCCCTGTTTCAATAAACTACAGTGAACAAACCTGATGCTAAAACACACCTGGGTGAGTCAGACTTAATTTTGGAAAAGAACAAAATGAAACACCCTACCCACCCTAAAAGATAAGGTAGTTTCTCTTAAGAAAAACAGGAAACCTGGTTTATGAATAAGGGCAACCAGAAGACTTTTTCAGACAAAATTCAGTCAGCCCAAATACTCTGAGTATTGCACAAGAAGAGGAAAAAAGTCTTAAATGTATTGAACATTAGAAGAGAACAATTTCATTTGCTTGTAAGTTCTGTAAATTGCCTCCCAAACTCACAAGAGAAGCTGTGACTAGAATTTAAAGTCTTTCACTCATGTGAAGGATATGTACACAGTAGTCTTATATAACTGTCAATAAGTTATGATGTTAATATACTACTTATCTAAAATATCAGAGAGATATGGGGTGTGTAAAATTTTAGTAATATCTCTGTAGAGGTTTCTAAGTAAGTTGTCTCAAAGCTCTAGAAAAGCCCTCCAGCCTCAGCTTTCCCAGCTGAGAAGGGGCCATTTCCTTTTTCCTGCCAAACCACTGAACATTTTCTTTAGCATATCCCTCTGAAGACCTCCTAATTCAGCATGTTTCAGCTGAATTAAATGAAATGTGTGTCCTTGTCATTCTTGTTACATGTTTCTACATGAATTTCAATTTCTGATGATAGCTATACCTGACCCAAGCTTTCAATCTCCCTTCTTCACATCCTGAGACATTTTAAAGTTCTGCCTTATGTGGATAATTTTCTGAGCAGGAGTGGAGGCAGAAGTGCTGAAATACCATAATAACAGTGCTTGTAATTGTTTTTCTAGTTAAGTCAGAAACAGAAATTGCCAAGAATACTTTTCCTTGAACTTGAATCCTATTCTCCAACCTTCTCTTCCCAATCCAAAACAATGAGATAGTTCAGATCTTATGTGGATCAAGAACTGAGGTTTCCAGTCTTTATCATAAAATATCCAGCTAGAAGAAAAAAAGGTAGTCACAGTACCTTCCTAGAGAATGTCTGATATTAAAAATGGTGTGCTTTGCCCCAGGTATTCAATTCCCTTTCAATACACGCCACTGGAACAGAAAAAAAGTAGATGTCTTACAGTGACATTGTTATGCAGCAGTTTGCCTTTCTGAGTAGAGGGCTTGTTCTCAAGAGGAGCCTCTTAGATACATGAGATTAGAAACTGCATGCTCTAAGTATTAATCAAAGTCTAGGAAGTGGTGGGTGCTGAAGTGGAAGCTGCTAAAAATACATTATCATCATCCTGCTCACATTTTATATTAACGTGGTTTGAACACCCCATTTTTTTTCAGCTTACTTGTAGCAATTAACAAAAAATTATGTTTAAAAAACATATAAAGAAGCCATCTTACTCTCAGATTGACCTGGTCTGTACTATAAGTATAAGCAATAAACTTTCATATACTTCTTAATGCCCTGGCCAATCTGAAGTCAGTAACAACAACTTGTGTCCTAAGTTTCTTAATCTATAAATCAGATCATTTAATCCTGTTACATGTTTAATATCTTACAAACTGTCATCCTAATGCCCTTCCACACTTCTCCCTTCAGTTCAACTCTCCTCCATCTTGCCAGGCAAGAATGTGGTAGAATGACCATCCCGGCTGACAGCTATAAGCGATTTCACCAGGGCTTCATTCTCAGTGGTAGCTCATCTAAATACCATTCACAATCAGTCTCAGATCAGACAACTTGGGGTTTTTCTCAATAGCATACAAATTTCCATCCTAACCTTGCTTCTCATAGTTTTGTCACATACTCCGTTGTCATCATTTGTATGTCATTTATAAATTGTGAGTTTGCAGCCAAAATATTAATCTTTTCCTTCTTGGGAGCAAGGAAAATACCTAGGCCTTCTTGGCTGAGGCAGTGAGGAGTTCATGGGAAGTTTACTTTTCTTAGGAAGGACAGGGAACTTCTTACATCAAAGAGTGAAAGCCAAGGCTTCATTTTTCATTTCAGAAACTAGATGACAGAAACTACAAATCTTTGGATGAAACCATGTTGTAATGGTCCAAAACTCCTTGTAAACAACTTGGGTTTATACATTTGCTTTCAGACCATTTAAAGACTGGCCTTTCTTCAATTAACTCCTTCAGCTTTCCAGATTCTTTATTAAAAACTGTAAAACATACATGGGACGTGCACAATATTGCTCAAAGTCTGCAAAGAGCCCCAGGGCTCTAGCTTTTCCTTGAACTGCCCAGAACATCTGCTCATGTTCTTTTTTTTTTTTATACTCCATTTCCTTCATTTTGAAAAACTGTCCATTTTCTTTGCTACATCAGAAAAAGTTAATTCTATCATCCTAAACAGTCTAAATGATAATGCAAGAAGTGTCTGCTGTGCTTCCTATGGTGGGATGTTAAATATACATAAATTTATGTACCTTTTCCCCCCATGGGGGTGTTTTCCAGACCTCTGGTGACACAAGAAATAGAGGAAAGTATCTGAAGCCAGCCACATCTCCATAAAAATATCCCACTCTTTAAAAAAATGTTTCACTTTTACATGGAAAAGAACACTCCTCACATTTCTCAGCTCTATTTCCACAGATAATTGGGATGCTAGACAGGATACTAACTCAATAATGTGAGCAGTAGAAAGTATTCAAGAATTGTGAACTGTAAGAAATAAGAATACTTTGTCTTCTATTCTGCTGGCACTGACTTGAGGTTTATTCAGAGTGTAGCTTTACTGAAACTTCTGTTTTCATTCTAGTGAAATTTAACTTCTCCATTCCCACTTTGGGATGTTTTCTTTTAATTTGTTTTAATGCTATTACCCTGTTTTGTTTAGAAATTATTTAGGTCTAGGAAGCCTTCTAAAATTGTTCTTTCAGTCTTCAGTTTCTAGATGGTCATAATCGTGCCACACTTGTACAATCCCATGGCTTGTTACATCCATCTCCTACCACAGTTCCCCACATAATGGTCATGATTCATGCTCATTTTTTATGGTCTGTGTATTTCAGCAGTAAATATGATGTTTAGGTTAAATAATCAACTATGCTAAGCCTTGTGTTAGTATATATTATAGACAATCCCTACCTTGAAGGGCTTCAATTTAAATAGAAAAGACTGAAGAAGTGGAGAAAGGGGTGGAGTCCCAGAGAAATTCAGCAATTTGCACAATCACACGCCAGGACTTGAATTCCAGTCCTGTAATTCTTTTATTTCAATAGATTTCTCTACTCCTTTTATCAACACAAAAAATCATTCCAGCCAGAAATAAACAGAAAATAGCAGGTTTGATTCTCAGGTCTTTATTCACTTGATGCTGCCATGACAAATGTTGGTCAATACAAGAAGATAAAGAAAATGTTGATGAATTAGATTACCCCAGAAAAGCAAGTTTATAAAATGGGACAATTCAGGGAACATCATTAAAAAAAAAAAAATCAAACTTTATCTTAAAGAGAAATTTAGCACTGGTAACAGATTTAAGTTTTTGCTTTTTATCCCCTTACCACATCCTTTGTTCTGAGTATGTTTTGCTGTTTATAGTTGCCTAAATACGTGTTGTGGGGTGTGTTTATGCCACCTTCCTAACCTAAACATGAAAAAAAAAAAAAAGGTCAAGGATCTAGCCTTCTCTTGGAAAAGGTAAGGTCATTACGGACGATGAAAGCTGCTCGTTCCGAGTGCAACGTGACAGACCTTTTCAGTAACTGCAGCGAGCATCTACTCAAGAACATTAGTCTTCATTTTCTCCTAATAATATTTGAAAAGGCATTTGAAAGGAAATGTGGTGATTCAGGAAGATAAATATAATTCGTTTTACATCAGAAGAATCCTTATGGTGGTGAAAATAAGTGGTTTTTGATGGAATGGTAGATTAAGAGTCAAAAAACCTGTCCCCTTCCCAGCCAGGAAGCAACTTACTGTATGCATTTAAATAAGCCACTGAAAATACCTAGTTCTACCTGAAGAGTTATATCACACACAGGTTTTTATGAAACTTAAGTGAGCTTTTTAAAGTCCTTTTTACATCTTCAGAGGAAAGCTGATGTATAAGTGTCAGATATTACTAACAGCAGTAATAAGAATATTACAGCAGACACAAATTAATGCCATTCACCTGTAAAGTTTAATTATATCTTGGGCTGTTTCCTGTGAGTTATCTAAGCAGTAACCTATTATTCCTTTACACTCAAAGTACCAGGAACCTTATCAAGATTTTGTGTGATTTTCTTTATGAAGTCTCATTGCAAGTGAATAAAGGTCTCTCATCTTCACTGTGTGTAGGTACGATTAACACTATTAATTTAAGAAGTAAAAAACTTAGACGATATCCAATCTCTTGCCATATATTTCTTTTTAAAAGTCAAAAAGCTATTCTTCTCGTCCTTCTCTTACAAACAACTCAAAAGATAACTAAGAGCTAGCCAAGTATTTGTGTGACCTACATAGTGCTGTGCAGCATTTATCTTAGAGGTATCCACAATATCAACTGATCCCACTTCTATTAATTCAAAATATTTGATTATAATAAAACTGGTTTTTTACATCAAAATATTTATAGAGTATGTGGGAAAAGTATATATACGCTCACCAAAAGAAACAGCTTTATCGACATATTTAGTCCTACACATTTATATTATTACTGTACATATTCAGGAGAAAACTTAGCAGAGCATCTGTTTTAGGACCCTAGCAAGGTTATAATTTCACAAGAAAGAAGTTAAAGTTGTACCTTTTCCTTACAAAACCAGCTCATTTTCCTAAAACCCCCTCAAAACGTCTTCCAAAATACTGAAGCATGCAGACACCTAACTTTAAACAAGAATTATTCAGTCCAGCATAGAAACTTCAAAAGCATAGATGCATAGATTTTAAATGTAACTGATATCTTGCACTTGTATGGAAACCAATTCTTATGACAGCATTTGATGAAGTGTCCCATCCTTGAAACAGGTATGCACAGGAGTAATGCAAGTGTTTCATAGGAAAGACCTTCCACTTTTGACTTCCTGCTACCCTGTCCCTCTTGTGATCCCTGACACCAGTACAAGTTGTATAGTTAATCATTTTCCAAGGGTGCATCTGTTAACACACACAGTGTTCAGCAGTGTTGGTGACTGTTAAAAGAACAGAACAATGACAAATCATTTTTATGTGCACATGCTCTCAATTAGGAGCATCATAATCAAGTTCAGCATGGCAACTCGTAACTGGACAGTTTCTTAAAGAAGTGTAGCTACAAATGGTCTCTGCATTGGTTCAGTTAGGGCTGATAAAATATCATCACTGCTGTAATCAGCAGCAGTACTAATTTGCCTTGGTTTGAAAAAAAGAAAAAAGTCCAAGCATTTTCTAATGTTAATTTTCCTTGAGAACTAAGGAGCTTAACAGCAGCTAAGTCACAGCTAGTTTTATGGGAAACGTAAAAGATAATGAGTTGAATAATAATAACAACACTTAGCGCTTACGTGGCACTGTGTACTTTCAAAGTGCTGTACAAACACTAAATAATTCATTTTAATTAAAAAGGCCTTGAACAGATTAAAAGACCCTTGAAATAATGAGCAACAATTCTCACTTACCTCAACAAGAGAAAGATCTGGCCCCAAATAGCTTTACGTTTGAAAATTATTAAGAAACTAACAGTACAATCTAGCTTAGGGAAAATAACGCTTAACCACATGGAATAAGCCTTTGGAAATGAGTGAAGCTACTTGCACAAGTAAGATCTGTAAGAACAAACCCTAAATTATACATCACATCTTTTTCCTTTTTTTTTTTTTTTCCCCTCTTTATTTCAGAGATTTCAGCTTTTCAACACAACAGGCAAAAAGTTCCACCGACTTCACCAGGAGTAGTCCCTCAGCAATTTTCATGTGCTTTCTAAGAAGATGTTTGTCTTTCCTGAATTGTTCCATTTCACATCAGCTGTGGTGCTCAAAGCTATAAAACAAAGCAGCTTTTTTTTTTTTTTTCTTTTGGTGTAAAACCACACCTTTCTTTTTCTAAGAACAGGGCTTGTTCTTGGTGCTCCTGTCACCTGTTATCAAGAGAAATGCCGCACACTTCCTTCCTTTCAGAGATCTCCTTTTTATTCCTTGTGAGAAGGCGATTGCCAGTAAAAGGGCAGTACACTGCATCAACTGATTTTCACAGCCACATTTTACTTGTTTTTTTACACTTTGCTAGGACCCGCTCCTCTAGGGTGACAGTTGCATACCAGCTGCCATTCTCCCCGTCATACTGGCCAAAATATTAAAGTTGCAGGCAGCAAGCAAGCAAGAATACACTTCAGCTTCTTCACACAACTGAAGACCATACCACCTGATGTACAAATTTTCAGTCTCTCCCCATATGGCTTTTCATTCTTCTCTCTTCTGACTGACTTTTCCGTTTCATAACAGATCTATGTGGGCTTGGGATGCATCTCTCAATTTTGCTTTAAATTTTCAAGCATACTAAATTTTAATCCATACATCATTAAACTCTCAAAGACAATTTTTCCTATGCAAAACCAATTTTGTACCTAACTGATCCATGTAGTGCTACAATAAAGCCAGCCAGTTGTTGCTATCTCTAGTGAGAAGCAGGAAACAATCCCTGTTTATTGAATTCCATCAGTATTCCTAACCATTTTCAGCAATCTTTTCCAAAGATATTTTAACTAAAATTGTATAAAATATCCTTTCTGTTTTTCAGAGTTAGACGTTTCTTCATATTGTGCTCTCAGAGGTCAGTGGTGATACACAGATCTCTGGGAGCATACCATATCTATAGCAGGCATTCCATAAGCACGCAAGAGCAGTGAAATCCTCATTTATGGTCAGCAGATTTTATGAGAATGAACAAGGAGTTGCTGCTTGCATCTAACACCTTATAAACTCGTCTATGGAAAAGGTAGGGAAATGTACCACTTAGACATGTTCCCTTTGGAAGAGGTGGTACAGGAGAAAACAGAGGTGGCATAAATTAGAGGTGGCAGCAGGTATAAAACCAGAGGAATAGTATAACAAAAATAATCAACAATTCTAGATTATATCGGAGGCCAAGATACGCTATTTGTGAGATTGGGCAAAACTGGGTGTTTTTGTTAGCTTGTCTACATACATTTAGGAGTAGTATTCATGTGCCCACAGCCTGAAAAAGACACCACTCTTCAGGTTTTGAGTGCTGCTATTCCAGGACATGCAAAATGCCAGGGCTCTGGGCTTGAGGCAGTATTTTGAGAGGACCAAAGTTTAAGGTCTGGAGTACAAATTTTAAACAAGACAAAGACCTTTACAAGAGAATGCGAGTGAGAAAGGGGCAAAATGAGAGATGTTCTTGTACTGTATGTTGCCAATGGGAAATGAATCCTTTTTTTCCAGTCCATGATCTGCACTGGACTCACTAACTTCTAAGAAGCCTATATGCCTCATCATACCAATTTTACAGTGTGGGCAATGACTGACTCACATCAGAGTTAAATGAAAAGACAAGTGTTGCAAACAATTTTTTTTATCATGAAGTAGAGAAAAAAAAAATCTGCATAACAGTTTTGAGATGACATATATTACGCAGCTATGTTTAACATTTTTCACTAGATAAAGTTTACATTGTCTGCATATTTTTCCTCTTTCACAACCTCTGATGAAGGTCAGGTATGTTGCAAGTTTAGCATCTCTCCTGCAGGCATCTTGTGGTTAAAAACATCTGGCATCTAGCTATCTATCCCCTCTGTCATGGATGACCTCAGGGGAATTATTCCTTGTACAGAGGATCAACTCACAGCCACCAAACTCAAGTCCACTTCTCCTTTGCCTCTTGTGATTTTGCCCTTTGGACCTTAGTGATATTTAATACATTGATATTTCTAAGACACTTTTGTATTATATCATTTCAAGCCATAAATTCAGACAGATCTGGTAGGGTCACAAGCAAATTAGAGTAGTCTCTTCAAGATGTATGAAGTTCAGCCATAGTTCACAGCCACAGTGACTGTATTTTCCAAAGCATCCTGTGCAATGTGATAACATGAGCTTCTATCAGCCAGCCCCAAGGAATAACAAGATGTCACTGTGGATGTTATTTCTGAGAGGCAATGATAATTCACTAGTGTTTGCGCAGATTACTGAGAACAGGTGTGCAGCAAAGTTGATTCCACTCATTTGTATTAATAGGTGTATTAGGGTATTGTATCTTATCACGTTAATTAATTAAAGTGAATTGAGCTAAGGAGTCGACTAGCAGCTAATTAAATGTTAATGAGGGGCCATGCTGTAAAAAGTAATTCTTTATGCTGCAGCAGGTAAGAAGAAACTCTCCTTTGCTGCTAAAATTTTGAGGTCTTCAGCCTTTTCCCCTGCAATAGCTGAGTGAACTCACACAGTATGCTGAGAAGGCATTGCTGACCAGCTTTGTCTAAAAATTTTAGGCATATTTGAAGGTATACACAGCCACAAAACCAACAAAACCTCCAATTTCAGGTCCTGCAGATAGACAAAATATATAAGCAATGGATTCCAGGCACCTTAAAGACCACAGCTAGACAAGCAAACCTGGCTTCACACATTTTGCTTTCCTATGGCCCATTTGCATTACCCAAATAAATCCCTCAAATGATCTAGAATGTAACACGTGCCAGCACAAGCTGTTCCAGGTACCAACATTACAAAGCGAGTCACCTCCTCTTGGCTGATGACATTTTTTTTGCTAGCACATTCAAACTGCAATTTTGAGTTACTATCATACACAAGTATGTCCATATAACACAAATAACATACTGCTTTAGTAACATGTGTCCCTTTGTGTTGCAATATCTGAATCACAGAAATTTGCCTGCACAGGCAGAGACCTGTGCAGTCCACCTCTGTGCCAAAATACGCTTCTTCTCTACAATTATTCTGAAAGGATTATCTCAACTGGTAGAAGTTGCAAGGCCTCTAACTTCTGCCACATCTCTCAGGCAAAGAATTTGACAAATTAACAGTTTCTGGAGTTCAAAAGGCTTTAAACTCAGTATTTTCTTCTCAAAAGTCACTCCATTGACCTTAGTTTTGCTGAAGAATGCAAAATATGGCAGCTAGTTTTCCCCAGTGTTTATAAAGTTGTTACCTGTAGACAGCTACACAGAATCAGAGTGGTGGATATTAGAAGAGACCCTCAGAGATCATTTAGTCCAACCCCCTTGCTCAAAGCAGCATCAGCTAGAGCAAGTTGCCCAGAGTCATATCCAGACAGGTTTTGAATATCTCCATGGATATGGGTACACACACACATGCTGAGCCTTCTCTTCTGCAGGCTGAAGAGCTCCAGCTCTTTCAGACTCTCCTTGGATGAGAGATACTCTAATAACATATTGAGCTCTATGGTCCTTGCTGGACTTGCTCCTTTTATACTGGGAAGCTCAGTGCTGGACACAGATAGGGCCTCACCAGTGCTGAGTAGAGGGGAAGATCCCCTCCCTTGGTCTGCAGGCAGTGCTGTCCCTCATACAGACCAGCAGGCTCTTAGCCTTCTGTGCTGCAAGAGTACATTATTGGCTCATGTTCAACTTGGACGACACCAGGATCCCCAGGTCCCTTTCTGTCAAGCTGCTTCCCAGACAGTCACCCCTAGCATGAGCTGGTGCATGTGGCTGTTCTTCCCCAGGTGCAGGACTTGGCACTTCCCACTGTCAAACTTCATGAGATTCCTGCAGGCGCATTTCTCCAGCCTGTTGATGTCCCTCTGAATGGTAGCACAACCATCTGGTTTATCATTCCCTCCGAATCTTCCTTTGGGCACAGAGTATGCATTGGACATTGCAAGCGTGTCATCTGAATTCACTTTGCAAGCGTGTCATCTGAATTCACTTGAACTACATCTGAGATCAGTCTTAGTTCAGCCCAGTTTGGTTTGCTCTACTGCCACAAAAGATCATGGTAACATTCTTGACAACTGTGCTAGGCCTTGCAAACCCTGTGATGAGGAGAGGTGTCTTGCAGGTATAGATGCATCTTACAATTATAATGGGATAAATACCCTGGTTTTGGGGTTTTTTTTAATTCAAACTAACAAACTTCTCCTAAAATTGCACAGAAAGGGGAAAAAAATGAAGTGATTTTCAGAAGTACAACAAAATTGGGAAACTAGGAAAATAATGTGCACTGATCATTGGCTCACTTTATGGCTGTGGGTAAGCCTTTCATCTTCACACTTCCCATTTGATGCAAATATGAAAGCTGAAGAAAAACAGTAATCTTAATGGAAAACAGACAGTGCAGAGATGATCTTAATTCAGATTTAAAATCCCATTCCCTGACCATCCCACCCAATCTAATACATATCTTTTCCTACAAGTGGACAAACAGTTTTCTCAGTAGTAAATGCACTTTTTTTTTGTTTTGGCAACAACTTTTTCTTCAAGACAGGTGATTCATATTAAAAAAGCCATCTGCCTTTACTACTCAGCTTGCTTAAGTAGCAAGTTAGTTATACACATAGTAGCCTTCTGCACCCGCTGTGTCCTGGAGGAAGTGTTGGCGTATTGGCAGGAAGTGTGGTAGTGGTAGGCCGAGGGATTTATGACCAAATAATTCCCGCATGACAAATAACCAGGAAGGGCTCGGGTAGAGCCACTGTGGACTAGTCTTGGGGCTACTAGGTGGCAACAGTAAAGCAGCACAGTACAATTCATACAAGACAGAGAGGCTTCACACACACACACACAAAAAAAATACCCGACCAACCATAAAACCAAAACCCTCAGGGTTAATGCTGAAGAAAGTGACTCAGCTTTTTCACTTCTTCAAATACAAAAGAATAGATTTATTATTTCTAAAGTACTTCAGATCGAAGAGTCATAATCTTGTCATGAATCACTAGTGCTTATTCCTGTGTGATATGGATTTTTTCTTGAAAGACATTCATCCAGATACCACACATACTCAACTTTGCTTAGTTTTTGAGATCAAACGACATATTATCCAGGATGGCATAATGAAAAAATACACTGTAATGATATGATGAAATGGCTTAGAGCCGATACATATCAGATCCTTGTCAACATGAACTTAACAGAGAACTAAGGAAAAGGTTTCTACAGTATCAAAAGAACAAGTAACAAAATGCTCCAAAACTCCTTATACTCTGAGGTTCTCATTAACAATGCGTATTATAGCAACATACTCCTTGCTTACAGATACTATAACCACAGTACGTGACAGAGCACTTGAGGAGCCTTCTGTGTTCCAGGATAATCCCATAGCTCAGCAAGATATCCAAAAGCCTGCTCTTTGTCTGTTTGAAATCAGACTACAAATCCCATATGCATCTATGGTAATCAACATCAGAACTGTGGTAGGAGAGACTCTGGGGCTTTCCTTTTAGACCAAAGGTATCAAAAGAGATAAGACCAGAAAGCTGGAGACTGCCTGAACAAGTAGATATGCCCTCAGGGCTGCTCTAAAGATGATGTACATCCACAGTTCACTGGGAATACCAGGTAAGGAGCCTACAGCCAGGCTGAGCAGCATTCTTGCAGGAGCATAACACTGAAGGGCAGCTATTTTGGTCTAATTCTGTCATAGAGACCTCTCAGTACAGATTTGTTATCCATTTGACTCCAGCGGGTTGCAGCTGAACATCCTGTTGCAAGATCACACAAGGACCTCATGTGTGATGCATACTCTCCAGTGTTCAGCCTGTTGTCATTATTTAGCCAATAATAACAGCAACGAACGGCCACAGCTTCATTTGTTAACAGACCAGGATAGCAGCTTCCAAGTTTTTTGCTGGAAACGCCTCTTTGGGCTCATGATATGCTTGTAGTTCTGAATTATGCTTTTGCAACTGAATTTCCAGTTGGCTCCTGACTTCTTGCAGCATTGCCATAATCGTAGGGTTTGGAACTGGCAAGTTCAGGAGTTCGTCTCCAAATGTTCAAGGTCATAAACTAAGAGAGATCTGATAAACACTAGGCAGAAGTCTGAAACCACACTGGAAATATGAAGAAAGTAAAGATCCTGGAATACGTTGATGAAAAGGTAAGGTCATAACAGCTTGGGAAGATTCCAAATCTTCAGCTGGCTAATACAACTGCCAGTTGTATTAGAGAAGTTGTTCTGTGGTTACCCAGCCCCCCTGAGCTGGAGGACAGGGAGCAGAATGTAGCTCCTATAATCCAAGGGGAAATGGTTTGTGACCTGCTACACCACTTAAATACACACAGTTCTATGGGGCTGGAGAGGATCTATCCAAGGGTACTGAGGGAGCTGGT
>NW_010224912.1:0-27291 GCF_000690775.1 Eurypyga helias
CCATCCAGCCAGTTCTTTATCCAGTTCTTTATTTGGATAACACATGCCTGAAATAGCTCTCTTAAATGAAATAGTCTAATATTTCAGTTCTCCAAGACTTCCAAATGTAGAACCCCCTGAAGATTATATGTGGCAGACGATACTGAACAATGAACTCAGAAATTCTACTGTGACAATTTATTTTTTGTCTCACCCCTGTTCTGTTTCAAGTTAGTTCCCTACAACAGAGCCTGTAAAACATAATGTCTGCTGTTGCCTCTGCAGTTTCTGTTCAAAATTCAGAATCTTAATCTAAGATCTACTTTTATGAGTTGCTCATAAAATGCCAGTGCAGACTAGACTGCTAAGATTGGGATGAACATTCCCTTAACAGACTCTGCAGCTGAGAGCAGAGAGTGAATAGCTGGCACTGGTCATGGCTTGAAGGTATGGCGCAAATTTGTCAGTGACTCTGCCATGATCCTTAACATGTGTCATGGAAGCAGCAAGTGAAGGTATTCTGTTGTGATACATCTGTGAAAATAACTGGTAACTAGACTGAAAGTAGGTGGGAATTATCCATTTTTGCATCCAAGACAGTATAGTCTCCTTAGAAAACAAAAGTGTCATGCGAAGATTTAATTTAGACCTTTTTTTTGTAGAATTCAATTAGTTTTTACCCTTTTTAAGTTAAATTATGGCAAATTTTATAACAAAACACAAGGATATTATGCTTGAACACATATAAAAATATTCCAAAACCATATTTTCTGTATTTTTCAGATGAGAGCATTTATGAATATGATGTATTTGCAAATATTTTTTGACAGTGTGAAAAGAAATATTTCCCAACTATTTTAATTTAATACATCTTCAACAATAAGTACATTGTAATCTGAGACTTAAAATAATGGAATGTCTTTTAAGTCTGTGATTAGTGTGTTATCAGAGTTTGGGAAGAGGGGTCACTTCTCTAATGGTAATTTCCACACTCTATAGATTCATAAAAATTCATAGACACAGCTAATCTTGTGTGTACCATGTATATCATCTATAAAATTTACAATATTAGTCTAATATTTTTTCATTAATTACTAAAATGCACTCTAAATCTGAATTCCTTCTTTAATATATACTGTATCTTTATTGAAAGACATGAATATAATGCAATTTACAGCATCTTGAAAGAGTTATTTCTGTCTACATTTCTGCATTTGTAATCCTCCTTTAAAAGTTATTTCCTACACTGTAGATAAATTCTACTGAACAATACTGAGTTCCTGATTTTCGGTAGGTTTCTCCAACAGACAAACGCATAAACAGCTTTGCAAAACTATCCAGCCTGCTTGCCTTTCAGACCTACATTCCTACCCACCTGCCTAATTTTAGGTATTTCTAGGGATCCGCCAATTGGTATCTAGAAGCAGCTACTTGCAAACACAGTTTTTCAGGGCATTGAATTTTACTACGAAACAAGTCTTCGCCCTGTAGGATTTTTGCCCTTTTTCTGTGATTCCTTCAGACCTCCTCTATGGCACATGGACTTATACAGGTTCTCTCACCCTTTATCACAGCAGTACACCATACCCCGAGTATACAAGACCTAAAAATGGATGTTTTTGTACATGCACCCAAGAGAAAGGAAAACACAATGGAATTTAAAAACATGCTTGAGATCTGCACAGTGATTCACCAGTTATTTTTATATTGGAAACAGAAAGTTAAGTATGTCTCATAGATCACAGGTATGTGTGCTTTGCAAACATTCATGAGAATAGGAGAAAAGGAGAAAAAAATACCGACATCTTAACCTATTATTTCCCCTATCCTTCATCTCTGCACTTCGTAGCATGCAATCAGTAGAATATAGGCAGCAAGTAAACTGTGAAAACAACTGTGATGTGTTTTTCCTGTGGATCTTGGTATTGGGTGTGATTTTTTTCTTTTTAATATTAATAATATTCATACTATTGAATGTTTCAAACTCTTATATAAAGAAAATATAAGAAGGATTCGTTATGTTGAAAATGTCAGGGCCTTTGGGAAGAAAACATAGAAAACAGATGTTTGTTGTTTAAGGTTACAATGTAATTAAACCAATGGGACTAATATTACTTATATGTCATTACTTAAGAAACAGCTGTTCCTCCCACCTCTGGCTTTGCTGATTGGATCATGTATATTTTCCACCCCCATAACATTGTCTCCCTGTCAGCTTGAGTTTCCCCTTTCTAGTAAATTGGAAAGCAACCTTAACATAAATTTAAAGAAACCATCCTCAAACCTTTAATGAGCAGAGGTTGCTAAAGGCATTATTAATCTCTATACTTGTAAGGAATATTAGGAATGTGACCGCATTCCATTGGTTTTGCCTTGTCAGAAATTTAGCCAATCTTACAGTTAGCATGAAAACACAATCATGCATTACAGGTTCATATTGTTGTGCAGGCACTCACATTATTTTTCCATATATATTCCTCACTGCTAAATGAAACCCTTAAAATCTAGAAATTTTATAGGAACAACAAAATAATCTGCTCAAAATTTCTACATAGTTTGTTTGATGACTTTTAATTCCATAAAATCAGAACTGATTTGTAAAGCTCCTATTTTTGTGTTTCTTTCTCCATTTTGTTTTCATCTTGAAGTATCTGTTTCTATACTTTTTCTGGCCTGATTCAAAGCTGTTGGTCTTAATAGTGTAATATTCTCTAGGAGTTAGATATTGTTTCCCGATGTATACTAAGGATATAAATAGGAAGTAGAATTGCTGAATTGAGATATCTGTTATTTATATTTTAGATCCCATTACACAGGGCATATCTAAACTGCTAATGATGGCCAGGAACCAGACTCAAGCACTGGATCCCTGATTATGCACTTAGTTCCTTGGTTTACTCTGGATCATTCCAAAGCTGGAATTGGAGTGCTCCCAAAAAGCAGGATGAATCAAATCAGTGCATCAAATTTAGCTTCCTCTACCTACGCAGTCTTTAAAAAAACTCTCAGGATGTTTAGCACCCTTAAGTGCACCCTCATGCCCCTGCCTCAGTCCTTTCTGTCACCTCAGTTTTGTGCTATAAAACCATCTCTGGTAGGCTGCAAGGAAGCCACTGCGTTATTACAGACACAGAAATTTTAAAAGTGTACAATAGTGATGTGGGCAACAGAGCACCACATGGGGACCGTAAGATAGTGCTGTCCAAAGTCTAGGTACCATGGATGTGGGCAACCTACCCCAAAAAAGGTTACCCTTAAATAGTGTGGATCCAAATCAATCCACCACACTTGCTATTGGAGTTGTTGAGGTATTTGAAAATGCTTGGTAGTGTTGAAAATGTGGGGGGGGAAAAAAAAAATTCCATGTTGGTTTTCTGCTCTACCTAAATGATTTTGCATGGGAGAAAGTGGTTTAATTAGAAATTTAATTTTGGTCTCCTACCTAGATAAGAACACCTCGTTTTAGAAAAAGAAAACAATGTACTATCTTAAAACTCTTGGGAAGAAAAAGTTTTGCCTGCAATGAAAAGTGTGGTAGGACCCACTGACATGTCATCTCTGTACCAGGCTAGTCAAATGACAGGCAGTGTTGCATTAAGATAGCATGAAGCTTTTCTTTTTCAGGATTTAGAAGGTGTACGTAATGTGTCATTTCTGGTGACATTAACTTTAAGAAAAACATGTAATTGCAGATTTCAGGGAGATGGGATATTTGTTGGCTTGTCTAGACTTTCTTCACTTCAACACAATAAGTCAAATGTAAAAAGTTAAATCAGCCCTTCTTGCACTGAGTTGGAAATATCTCCTGAGTTGTAGAAGGTGACATTTCCTATTTGTTACATTTTCACAGGATCTTATTCTCTGTGCAGTTTTTCTCTCTGATGGATCTTGGTTTTGTGCTGTTATAGGAGGGAATTAAGGACTTGGAAATAAAGTAACTCCTGAATTGTAAGGAAACCCATGCCCAATTAATGGGTATTTTTCATGGGTAAAGTGCTTGGCTGCAAAATCTAAAATCTCTTGATATATAGTGGAGGAGTTTTCTTCTGTTATTTCCAGTAACTTGAATGTATGGACAGGAATAAATCTCGTATCTGTTTGTCATGGTTTTGACCAAGACAGTTATTGAGTGAAGGCCTTTTTTGATCCTCAGGCCGCCCCAACACCCTAAACAGTGTAGTGTTTAGCTGCTGGCTGAAGTTAAATCATGACACTTGTCTGTATCCCTGATGCTGTGTTGGACATAGTGGAACCTCACTATATCCAACATTTCTGTGCCCAACATGAAACATTACTTCCTTCCACACTAACTTTTGAAAAGAATGAATCTTCCCATCAAATGCAAAGTCTGTGGAAAGGACTTCATCTTACATATCTGCTATGCTCTTGGTCTTGAACTGCAAGGTGATAATAGAGGGCACATGCTAATCAATCTGCAAAGACTGGGAGGACATAATGAAAACTGGAAATAAACAATAAGGTGGCATCAGTAGTGATTAGATCTACTGTGTGTGAATAACATTGGAGGCGCATGGCTGAGAAGGAGCCAAGTTTGGGAAACTCACTGGCATACCTGTAAATCTCAGTTTCCTTGGATGGTAGTCTCTCATTGGTCTTCAGTTTTCAAGAACATTTCAATTTGTGAGTTCTACATTTAAAAAAAAAAAAAAACAAAAAAACAAAAAAAAACAAACACCAACCTTAAAATAATATAAGCTTTCCAGAAGACTACATAGGAAAGTTTAGTTTGGCAAATAATGCAATGCAACCTAGAAATTTCCTATTTACACTCAACCTCCCCTCCCCCGCCCTGCTTTTTTCTTTCAAAATAAACTCACCCACTTACAGTGCTGGAATCCTTACTCTAAATCAAACTATCATATAAAAACGGTAGCAGAGGGCTCAGTGAGAGGTCATGTACTGAGGCATGACCATCCTGTTGCTCTTCAACCTCTATTTGTACAGGTGATCATTTAAATGTACTTAAAATCTGCTATTTTTCTCACTGAGAATTTTCTGTAGGGCCTCATGACTGGACCACAGAATTTGTCCATTGTTTTATTCTAAGATAATGTAGGCGTTTCCAAGCAGAAGACGTAACTGTCTTCATTATATAATGCCAAATATTCAGACAATAGAAGCTAAGCCTGTTGTCGAATTGCATTTCCAATTGACATTCTATGAGACATTAGAAGTCACTACATATATCTTCAGTGCATGTGGGAGTCATGACATTAAAAATTACATAAAACTTATTATGCAGACAGAAAATAAACATTTTCTTCCTTTAAAGAATTTAAGATTGATGGATAATTACTTTGCTTGCCAAGGAGGTACTTCCATAATCAGTATAAATCATAAGGTCATTAAATTGGTAGGGCAATGAGAAATAAATCAATGCCCTGAAGATGACTTGTAATTGCTTGTTGCAGGATACATGGCTGAATGATATTTTGTAAAGACCATACTGTGCATCTATCTAATTGGGTTGGATGTGTTAGAGAGTCTATAACAGAGCTAGCTGAATAAGTCAAAGACCACCCACATATGAACCAAATGACTTACGTGTCTGTGGGACACTCAGGAAAATCTGTACTTATTGCTCCATCTCAACTCTATCAGGAAATTCCTAGGCTGCCTGAAAAAAGAAACAAAAGGTTGATGCAATTCATTTTTTGTAATGTTCCTAAAGCCAACTATAGGGAGTCAAAAGTGACATGCAGTCATAGCGACAGCAATGCTATTTTGGAATGTTCTGTGTGTATGTATTTCATGATTGGATTCAAATGACCAGAAAGTGTCACTTCTCTGACAAGCAGCTCTTCTTGTAGCCAAATCTGACAAATAGTTCAGAATCAAAATCGAAAGGAATTAAGACTTCGCAGTTTGTGACCTTTTAGCACTATGGGTTTATAAATCGTATATTCATCAAAATCAACTTAATTAGCATGTGCATCTGCATAAATGTAGTAAATAACTATTCTAAAATCAGAGGTACAGAATTATCGTCAGGCTTCGCGTTATAGAGAATTGCCTAGAGTCTGTTTCACAACCTGGGCAAAATAAATGTGCTTATCTAATACTCATTCATTTTACTATTTTCCCTGTGGATTCTGGGCTTTTTTTGTTCTATTTAACATCTATATTGCTCTGGATCAAGTCCACCAAAAATAATGGGATGATCCCATATTTTTATAAATTAATTTTATTTTAACATGCCTGTTACCAGTAAAGTAAAAGGCAGGGATTTATTAAAAGTTTTTTCTCATTCAACATGATTAGTCTCAAGAAAATGTATTTGTTTAGGATAGATGACAATGATAAAGTAATTATATGACATCAGGGCTTAGTCTAATTCCTCTTGTGCTGGGACCTGTACAAATACAGAAAAAGATGTTCTTTACATCCAGATGTTTTAAGGTTACGAATACAAATAATAGTCGTAGCAAAGTGATGTATTGTGCAAACAAACGAAAAAAAATACAATTAATATTGTTTTGTTAGTTACGTATTGTAGCTGAGTTTTTAGGTTTTGTCTGTGTGTTTTTTTTTACCTGTGAGAAGACATAACAGAAAGAGGGCACAGATTAGTTACCACAAAAAAGCTGGAAAGGCGTACAAAGTGAGGACTACGTGTTTACCCAGTAAAATACTAATAAAAGTAAAACAAGTTTGAAATTATTATTTAATCTGAACCCCTTGGTTTTATTGTTTGTTAACTGAGAACAGGCAGACACACAAGTGTTAGAGACTCTTCAGCGTGCTCATTAAAGCAGTTCACTATCTGCAGATTGCCATGACTACTATCCAAGAACGTGATTCAAAGATCAGTGAATATGTCACTATTCAAAATTCCAAATATTACGCTAGATAAAAAATTTGTATATTGCCCCAATCTTTACAAGGATTCGAAGCAAAAGTTGCGTCAGAACTCCAAAGCATACAGGCTGTTTAAAATTAATATTCATCCTTCTGAAAGAAGATGGTCAATATCTTTATAAAAACAAACTAGATGAGTAATGCAAAAAAATGTTGTACATATTTTTCTAATGGTTAAATACAATTTTAAATTTCATTCATGTTTATATTTAATGTTAAAGCCTTGATGGCAAATGAGTAAGAAAACAGCAAAATAGTTTCCAGTTTGTCAAATTACAGATAAAGTTATTTATCTGGTTTAGAATGAAGTACTCAATTATCTTGAGGATTTCGTGGCTGTCTCTACTTGTCTGAATTATGTTGAGGTAGCTTTCAGAAGAAAATCCTAATGTTTTGAATTATGTGATAATATAAGCAATTAGAAAATTCACTGCAGTGTCAACCATGATCAGTTTTAATATGGATACTTCACTCCAGTAGTCAGTCTTCTAGTAAAATTAGTTTGCTGAACATAATAGAATGATTATATTCCTTTTATTGCCTGATTATATTCTATTTTCATCCTGTCTCAAATCTTTTCTGAATCATGACAATTTCTTTTTTTCTGGTGAGATTTAAACAATTGTCCTTTTATCCATGAGTAACAATGAGAGAAAAAGTTCATACTTTCTTAAGAAGATGAAGTTGTTATGTTTCTGCAGTTGTTTCTTAGAGGAGATGCTGCACAAGATTTTCAGTTGGGTGAGTTCAGTGCTGTCCCATCAAAGCTGTTTCTTTTAATATAAGGAAACAAAATAAGCAGTCAGGAAGACAGTATACAAGAGAGGTGGACAGAATGGTCCTCTGAGCTATATGGTTTCAACTTCATTGAATGTATAAAAATTAATTTATGGAAAAAGAGAGTTTTAAAGATTTTGAGGCTTGAGTTGGATAAACTAGAGGTATAACGAACTGCAGTTTGTTTTTCTGTTGCCATATCTCTCTATACAGAAGAGAGAAAGAAGTCTTTGAAGGCCTTTCCAGACAATGATCTTAAGCAGCTTTCTGGGACTTAAACCCTTCCAGAGAAGTTTATACCCTACCAGAACTGGGGAAATCTTTTTTCAGCATTACCAGTGGGCATTTTTATTTCCACCAGCACTGCCTGAATACAGAAGAGGAATTCCATAGGGCACTGCATTGCCACAGATTAACAGTTGTTCTTCAGGAGTGTGTGGTCTATGCTTCATATGTTAGATAAAGAGGAGCTGGTTCTCCTGTTAAGCATCTCAACTTGGATACTTATGTGTAAAGGATGCAGAAGATTAAGTAATATTTTCGAGTCTTCATGACTAAATGTCTTTGAGAACAAATCAGAAAGAAATTTTGTTGGGAAAGTAGACTAAAAGATCTTTTCTACCTCTGCTTCTACAGTTCTGTGATAGCCCTATGCTGTTCACTTTACCTACTTCCACAATGACCTGGTAAAAGAATTGCAAACATAGAAGATGCAATTTCGATGTTACCTGCAGAAGCAGATGGAAAGAAGAAAGCCAAAACCATTTCTTATTTTGGGAATTAAAGTTGAGGATAAGAGGTGTTTTCCCTTGGCCAGGGAGGCGGAGGGAAAGGAGGGATAATGCCAGCTGCTCTGTTACTCACGAAAGCAAGATCTCACTAATTCGATGTTCTTCTCCACCTACATACAGAGAATAATCATCTCTAAAAATATTTATACATCCATGCTGATTTCAAATAAAACACATGCTTCCAAAAATGTAATAAAGAGATGTATGTTCCAATAATGAAGGTTATAAAATATTTAAATACTTCCTCCGCTTCTTTCAAGAGGAAATGCCAAATAGCAAAGAGGAAGGAGATTCCAACTTCTCTTTTTTTTAGTGTGAGGTTCTTATTCCCCTTTGCTTTATCACTCCCTTCTCCCAGAATAAAAACCTATTACTATTTTGTGATGCATATCCTGATCCAAACTTCATACATATGCATTGCCATATGTTTCACACATCATATGCTTTCCTTAGCTTCATTTCAGGTTCAACATCAACACTCTTTACCCATCACGCTTATATACACATACTTTGTTCATTTCACACATATTCCTATGTTTGCAGAGTTGCACAGAGAAAGAAGTTGAATTGACTACATATCTTATGGGGAAGAAGAAATTCCAGGCTATATCTAGCCCCTTCTATGTCATCCTTACTCAGTGCTTACTCAAAAAGAACAACATATGATATTCACTGACTATGAATCCAGTCAAAGTTCCCTTTCTTGTGCAGGGGTAGAATTTCAGTGAAATTAAGAGAAACAATTATTTTATGTAATGCATCAAAAGAAGAAATTGCAAGCAGATTTGGTATCTCCAGGCAACATTACAAAATCAAATTATAGACTCTGTCACCTAGTGGAATGCCTTGCTTGGTTTAATGCCAAACTTAACCTGGAGACAGGTAGTTGCCTGAGTAGGGATCTTCAGAAGAGAACCTCCTGGCACAGCCTAGAGTGAGATGTAGCTCACTGCCTGCAGGAGAGCTGCAGGAGAGCCTTGCTGCAGCTCAAGATGCTCAGGGGACCTACATGTACATTTTAGACTCCAAAGAGCATATCATGGTTTTCAGGACAATGAACTCCCAGCAATAAAAAAGGGAATCCTCCTTCTAACGGGTGAATGGCAAAGAAAATAGAAAAGAAAAGCTTGAGGAGGTTGTTGCCAGCTCTTCTTTCTTTCCTAAGAAACTGCCTATGGAGGACTTTTCACACTTGAAGTATTCTTCCATGATATTGCAATGGCTAGGTGGAATGACTGCTGCATCGGGCACACAGCACATGTTCCCCTGTAATTTTAAGAGTTTGTTTTCCTGGAAGTCTTATTGGAGTCTGAAAAGGAAGGCATACTGTGATTTACCTGCCAGGTACTGAGGAAGGAATTGAAAAGATTTTCTTCCACTCCCCATTTGAAATTAAATTATAGAGCATCCCTTTTTCTAAATTCTGCTTTCCTTTAGGTCCATAATTATATCTAAATATATATTAATATATTAGGATACTAATGTACTTGAAACAGTTGTAAAATAACATTTCCTTTAATGTTTAAATTTTAGTCTGCACTTAGTGTATGCAAGATAATCATCACTTGGAATTGTGAAGCTCAACATTTCCAGATTTACAATAGCATTGGGCATTCCATAATGTATTTAGAATCTTACATGGGAATACTATATGCATTTCTAGACAATGGTATTTTTGATTTATTTTCTACTTATAATTTTAGTTATAGCTAGAGGTAGGAAGTATTTATGTTGTAGATGCTTCCACACAGATACCAAAATTAAGGGTTCTTCTATGTTCTGGAGAAAGAATTTGTTTGCTTGGTTTATTGACCTGTATGGTAATCTTTTGTTTCCCAAACTGGGAGATCTAATGCTGTTTGGCGTTATTCATGGACAAACTGACCTTTGAACCTATTCAGATATCAAAGAACAATTTAAAAAAAATTTTTTTAGATCCTCATAGTTATTAATATAATAAATTTAGATTACTCATAACATGGTCAACATTCTCATGTATGTTGTGGCTAACTAAAAATTTACTTGGGTAGTAATTCTGTTATGTTGATATTTGAGAAAAAGTAGATAGGTTTAAAAAGTACAAGCTACGTATTTCTTAGTCTGAGGGAGATGTATGGTCTGGATGTTTTGATCTAGATCTCTGCTTTCCCTATTCCAATATATTTCATTTTTAACTGTGTTTTCCAGTTCTATTTCAGCAAGAGTGAAAATAAGACATCCTATAAAGTAACTAATAATTTAGTGATTCAGTGCTCACCTGGAAAGCATGGAATGCCTTAGTTCATCTCCCTTCTCCAAGTCATGTCATTTACAAGCAGCATTTGGTGAAGGAGTTTGGTAGGAATTAAGGAATTAAGCACTGGAACAGGTTGCCCAGAGGAGTGGTGGATGCCCCATCCCTGGCCATCTTCAAGGCCAGGCTGGACGAAGCTTTGAGCAACCTGGTCTAGTGGAAGGTGTCCCTGCCCATGGCAGGGGGGTTGGAACTAGATGATCTTTAAGGTCCCTTCCTACCCAAACCGTTCTATGATTCTAAGTGTTACGTTGGCTAAGGGTACAGCTGACCCTGTTTCTAAGTCACTGACTTGAGCTGCTGAGGGCAACAAATCCCAGGGTATGGTGTGAGCTATTACTTTAGAATTTGCAATATCCTGGTTCATCACTACCATTAACCTGTGTCAGGAGAGGCACCTCACTTGACCTCTACCCTTTCAGAACCCTAAATATCAGAGGAAGCAACCATTTATTTGATATTTATACAGATAAGAATACAGCTTTATTCTCATTTGACATTTATATATAGTTACATTATGGTTTTTCAGATAAATGTCAAATGAAAGGTTTCCAAATCTGACATTTTTTAATAGTATGCCTAAAAATGTTGCGGTCAAATGAAGGGCTGTGATTCATGTGGCACTTAGAATGGTCTACCTGTCTTCTGCACAGGACTTGGAGGCTAATTCCAGCTAAACAGAGATCAACAGAAATCAGTATGGTAGCACCTATCCAAAAAGGAGGAGAGTTGTCTGTGGAATTAATTGAGTTGAAGCAAAAAAACTCTTTCTCAAGTAATAGACAGTCTGAGTCTTACAACCAAATCGATGAATAACCATTTTAACTCCATCAGACTCCAATCTTCTGGAGGATTACACAGGATTGTGACATAGCAAAGTGATACCACAAGATACTGAAATCACAATACGTGTGCAAATTACACTTCACAGAATACAGAAATTGCACTGCAGAGTTGAAACGCAATACAAGTGTGATTCTTGTTACTGGTCTTTATAATATTCTTACCATGAAGACACTGGGCATCCCCAGTTGCCAGAGAGGTGTATGTGGTTTGAAACAAGCACAAGCCTATTTCTCTCTTCAAAGTTCATTTTGTTGTTTTGTTGTGCTGGATTGAGCCACATATACACTCCCTCCACGTTAGCCTGGCTACCTCAGGAAGACACACTCTTTTCATTAACTAGAGCAGGAACATTTGCACAACTGGTTCATCCACTCAATTTATCCAAGACCACCCTTCTGTCCCCTCTATGTTGAGCCAACTTCAGTTTCCTTTGTAAGAGCTATGGTCAGTCCTTCCCTCAGTTCTTCCCTGATTCTTCTCTCATTGTACAGGTTTACTGATCAGTCACAAATTCAGACTAGTCCAGTTCTTTCCAAGAACTGATAGGGTAGGCATTACATCAGAAAAAAACCAAAAAAGGATAATGGCAAATCAAAACCAGAGTCACTCACAATATAAGCAACTCAGACACCATCTTTCAGGGATTTTTAGCTAACTGCCTAATAGATTAAATTAAATGTTCTCTTTCAAAAGTATGCACAGTTCAGTTGTGATCAAAGTCAGAATTGTTCTTTTATATTTTTTGTATATATGGCAATGAATTATGCTCAAGAAAAATCCAAGGGCTATAATATATTTCATCCTTATATAAAAGAGTTTAAGAGGCACCCTTACACTCTCATGCAAACTACCAAGACTTGAGGTGCAGACCCATAGCGATAATTGCCATCTTCCCAGAAGGAAAGTGGTGTGGGAACAGACAATCTCGTGTTCTTCCGCTTTGGCTCTATTCTGTTGGCAGTCTTAGGGAGGGACTGGAGTAATTTGTTCCTGGTGTAGGGCCTATCAGCAAACGTCACCTACGTAACACCCCCTTGGAGCAAAGATTTATGAAAGAGAAAAGGGAGCAAATCAGCAGGACCGCTCCTGCTACCGACTATGAATGCATAGTCTGTATAACCTTTAAATAACATGTGTGTGAGAGACACACACACAAAAAGGACTTGTGAGAGTGCAGGTGCAAATATATTTTTGGTCTTTAAGTATGTTTAGGTGTACCAAAGGTGGTATCTACAGTCAGTCCTTAGAGTCACAACAAAATCTTAAAAAATGATTGAAAATATTGTTTCCTCTTTACTGTTTAACTTTAGTTCAAACACTTCTATGAAGCTGTATAGAATATCTTCAAGTAAAATTTGTCATGGACAGTAGTTTAATATGGACAATAACAGCAGACAAGAAAGCGGTTCTCCAGCTGTATTTCTTTGTTCCATCTCTTTTCTTATGAGTAACCAGTTTTTTTGTAATGATAAAAAGAAATTTTTCTTATATGTTAAAAGGAAGGTTTTCTGCAATTTTATTTGCAACTCTAGTCCAAAGATTTGATCAATATTCTGAGCTCTAGACCTATCTTTTCAACAGCAATGTTTTGTTGTTTGTTTGGAGTTTTTTTTCATATTTCTATGAAATCAAGTATATAGTTATTTCAGCTGTTCGTGGGGCATTTTATTCAATTATACATACCACCCTTATCCTGGCAGCATGCCCAGAAGTATCTCACTATTGTTTAGACAATGATCATTAAATATCATTAATTACCCCTATGGAACAAGACAGGGAAATAAGTAAGTCCAGGGTGAGCTGGTCTTTGTTTTCATTTAGTTCTACATGCTTTTGCCTCCTGGAATTCTCTACTGAAAGAAAATGGGCGGCTCCCTACTGCCTCCCATATCCCTCCACTGTTGTTCTCAACTGAACCCATTAAATGGCCATAGGCCAAAAGTTCAGGCCTTTAAGTTTTGTACACAGATAACTGTGTACTGTTGAAGCTGCCCTGGGCCCAGTTTTGGCTGGTCTTCAGGGTTACGTGCTAACACCCCACCAGCCCAGAAGAGGAAACGGAAATCAGAATTAGACTGTTAGCTTGTGAAATAAGAATATACTTTGAAAATAAACTATTACAATTTAGAAAAAGGTACTTTTTTTCTTTAAATCCTAAGTTTGAGGATGAATCACATAACATCTTGAGACAGGCAAAACTCCTTTTACTGACATTTGTATTTTGTTCATGAAAAGGAGTTTCATCCATCAAAAATTTTTAATTATATTGGCTCATCATCACAGCATTGCAGATGTGAACAAGCATAATGTTTAAAGGCAGAAAGAAAATCTGTATAGTGAGGACTCTTTTCATCATTTTGATGTATGTACAGATGAATATTGGTAGAAGGGAGAGAACTAGAAAAATGCTGTAATGTAGAATCATGGAAACAAGTAACACTGTATTTACCAAATGGTACCTTTTGGATATTTTTTCTTGATGTTGGGGATTTTGAGCAAGGGAAACAAACCTTAAACCCATTCTTCCATGTTATTTATCCCATCATATATGAAAATGTGTCTTACCATAATAGGCTAACCACCAGGAGAGAAATCTGTCATAATGCCAGCGTAAAACATTCCCAGCAGGGGCCTGGATCAGTATGGCACTTCAAAGAACAGACCAAAACCAGCTCTATCAAAATATGATTTTTGTCATTTTTGGATGGAGAGTTCTGAACTAGATAGAAAGATTTGTCTGAGCCTTGTCAGACATGGGAAGTCTATAGAAAAAGACTGAACTTGGGTCCAAATCAGAGCTAACCATTAAGCAGTTGTTCTTTTAACTCCCAGAGAATTCATATGACATCCTCAAGAACATGATTATAAAATTGAAACCTCACAAAATATTAGGCCTGATTTTCTTAGCAAACACACATGACTTTAATTGTACAAGATGAAACGTATGTATTATTGAACATGGAATTTAATTATTTTTCCTTAAATGAATGGATTTTTTTATAACTCTTTAATTTTGTTTCATTCTGTTGTCACAAAAAAATAAAATCACCCAAATTTCCTTCCAGGCTTGGATTTTAACTATCATTTTACAACTGTTAGCTAAGAGCTATCATAGGGAAATGCATATGTTCAAATTTTATGAAAATATTTTTAATTTCACTTTCAATTGAACTTTTTTTTTTGGTCATATGGATAAATGAACACCAGAATTTGAAGCACGTATTTGGTGCTAATCAACATGGCATGTGCTTTGGTATTCTTCCTTTACAATAGTGAATATTCCCATGGAAGATGCTGCACATTGATGATTTCACTTAGTACTAATCAGGTGTTAAGTTGGATAAGCCTGGGTCAACTCTTCAGAAATTGTTTGAGGCATTTTTTGATTTATGAATATGCTAGGAGTAATTAAGCTTTTTTTCACTCCATAAACCACTTGTAAAGAAAATATGTTTCACCAAGATGTCTGTTAGATGCCAGATATGAAATTGTCAACTTTCACATGTGATTTAGATTCAGATTGAACGTAACCTTGCATAACTCAGTAGTTTAACATTGCTACAATTAAGAGGACTAATAGGTTAGATATCTGTCTTTATTGTATCTTTTTATCCTTAACTTCTTTTTAAAATGTAAACTGACGTTACAGAAGAACATGTAAAGTAACCTGGAAAACAAACAAACAAAAAAAATGCCTATTTATTTTATCATCAGAAAAAAGGGTAAAATAGAGAAAGAAAATGGTAATGTACATTAAATAATGTTTTACTTAATTGAACTGTTCAAAGATACTCCAAAATCCTTTAAATCCCCATTTCATGCCATATGCTATGAACTAAATAATTTTTTAAAATCTTATTCTTTACCTCTCTGTATACAAAGAAACATCTTAACATGGATTGGAATGAATTTGTCTATGCTTCCTTCAAAAATGTGTACTTTGAATGAGGTCAAAAGAGAATGTAAAAAAAACCCAAAAACCCAAAACCAAATCCCCCCCAAAAAACCCAAAAAACTGTCCCTTATAGACACCAGATGGACCAGTTCAAAAAGAATGGGCATTGCCACACTTGGAATTTTGTTGTTGCATATCTGGGCCACGTTTGCCTTCTCACCATGAAAAGAAAATTCACATCTGCTTAAGTTTTTTTAGTAATTTATAATCCCAGCCACTGAAATTAGAAACAGGTGCCAGTTAAATGAAAAGGAGATGTAAAAAACCCCTACATGATATGTTTTCCATAAGATAAGGGAAGTATAAGAAATAGGAGAAAAAGATTTTTTTCTTACATGTGAAGATCTGAAAGAAGTTGCACAGCCAACAACATTTATACTTCTCCATCATTTAAATCTATATCAGAGAATCTGAGGTGAGAAAGTCCATTATGGTTTTCTAGGCTGATCTCTGTTCTGAATGCATTGGACTAGGGGCCCCACTTCCTTCTCCCCCTTCCTTCCCCCGATTTCTCCATAAGAACTGCTCATACATTGGTGTTTACTATCAAAATAATTGTGTAATCAGAGAAGCAAACTACCAACACTAAAGAACAACTAAAAAATGGTCAAAAGGCAGACAGCACTAAAATTTGAAATAGGCAACTGGACTGACTAGATCTGAAGAAGGGAGGACCAGATTTGCAATGGTACAAATGTGTCTGTTTTCACACAAGTTATGGAATAACTTGTTGGCTGAAATTTGTTGGCAGGAAACTATTAAAAATAATACCAGGCTGGGTAGGAGACAATCTATATTACATATAATTTGTTTTAAGGCTATGCTGGAAGGATAAAACCTGATTTTCTTTTTTTTTTTTTCCCCTCTTGCTAGGAAAGAGCAAGGTTTATAGCCAGAATGTTAGGGGAAATGATATTGTCAAAGCAGAGAAAACTAATAGAGCACTTGATAGCTGTTTTGCTTTCCAACGGTTCCTTTACATTCAGAGAGCATAAAAATCAGAGTCTGTCAAAAAACTTCAAAACTAAAGGAATAATTTTGTGAAACCCCGAAGTATAAACTAGATGTTTCATCTTTGCTTTCTTTCAAGGTTTTGTATTTAGATGATAGAACTCAAGACTTCAAATTTTGGGGGAATATAAGAGAAGTCATAACATAAAGCTAAACAAAGGAAAACAGATTCTAAAACTTTTGAAAATTATGAAGTTAGGAAATACTATTACTTTTTAATTATAATGATGCAAATCTTGAGGAAATGTGATAATTAAAGCCATAGTTCACTTTGACCTCATAGAAATCAGAATCAAATAATTTGTTGAGACTCCCAAGCTCTTAAAGCTACCTTATTTTACAAGAAAAAAAAGTTATGAATTTACGTGGAATGCAATACGTGGAAATTACATTGAATGGACATGCATATTGACTCTTAATTGCCGCTGTTGCAAGTGAACACCAGAAATTAAAACAAAACTTTTGCATACTGTAATCTAAATACTGTACTTCAATATTTAATTGCCATTTATAAAACACACAGATAGAAGATGACTATTCTTTTTTCACACTATTTTTGAATTGTATTACCCTATTAATAAAACTAAGTATTCCTGATTTGTGTCCAAGGATGTTAAAAACACATGCTGCTTGAAATAAATGCTGTAACAGTTAAAATTGTATTACCAAAGAAATTTTTAGCTCTAGTAAATTAAAGTTGAAAGAATATTTTATTCTCCTTTATTTATTTATGAACAGCTTTGAGTGCTCAGAAACTTTATATTGAAACAAAGTTGTCATACAATACTAATATGTTTGAAATTAAACAATATTGACTTTTAGTTTTTAGCAACCTAAGGAAAACTTCAGTTTTATTAGGAAAGTTGAAGGGACAAGGAATATGTTTTACTTTGGAAATTTTCTAACATTTCTTTTTCCTATTTCTTTTTCCTATTTTTTTTACAAATACAGAATTTTCAAATTTTCGTGTAGAAAATTGTCAGAATATCTAAATTTGGGACACACCAAATTGAAATTTTTTTTTTTTTTTTTTTTTTTACAGTGTCTTATTAGGCTGTTGACTTTATCACAGCATGGTCCAAACCCTACATATTTAAGTGTGGTCAAGTGCCTAAAACTTTAATTTGCCAGAGACAGGCAAACTGTTTATCCTGTATATACTCATTTATTTAAAAATATTATAATAGCTAGTGGTCAGGACATCCTCCTGATAGTGGGAGTCTTGGATTTTTGTCTGTAATCGTATTTTCTCCAAAGACTCTATAAGGCAAAATGTGTCTACAACCTTAGGAATACATGGTAGAATCAAAGTTTATTTCCTTTCAGATTTTCTATGAGCCACAATACAATGGGTATCTCAGGATCTTTGAGTCTTATGTGTTTAAGCACTTCTAGCAGTTGGTCAGAAAATAAGCAGTGTGTTTAGACTTGGGGCATCTAAATTCTCGGTTGTGTCCTAGACAGGTAAGATCTTTACCTTATTTTGCTCTAAGAACCTAGATCATGTGTGTAAAGGTTGAATTCAACAGGGCTGGGAGACACTGAAAAGTAAAACAAACATAAATTGATTCCAGCGGTAGGGTCAGGAAGCATCAGGGCAGAGCAGAATGTGTACCAAGCTTGTTCCCGATGAAACAAGAAACTATTGTTTTCAAGCCAAAACATATGGAGGGAGGAAGAGGAGGAGCTGTTTGCCAAGCCAAAAACAAAGAGGCACTGCTCCTGAATTTAAGGAGCAGCAGTAGATGGGAGAAGAACTAAAATTAGTTTTTCTCTGATGATTTAAGAAATATTTAAGAGAGATCTTTCTCAGAGAGAAGGGGATTATTGGAATATCACACCACTACTCAGTGTTTCTGAAGAATAATTACTTTTTTTCCCTATTCTGCCCACATGGTTGATACTATGTCAGCATAAAAGAAGGCATAGCTCATGTTTCAAGTATTTTTTCATAAACAGCCATGGATTTTGTGAAGAGGAGCAGCAGCAATATTCAAACTGCCCAAACCAGAGTCTCTATCACTTATTCAAGATTCCTAATGATCCACAGTAGGTTCTGAACACAACACAATAACATATGAATGAATTTGAAGATAAGAGATCACAGTTTTATTTTAAGGAATTTGGCCATACAACAGTGGTGCTATACTCTGAAATATGCTTGCTATTACATTTTATTGTGATTGGCCTCTTATCATATGGAGTTCGGTGAGATCTTAAAGAACCCCTATTTATTATATTTTTAGACATATGGTGAGGTAACTTTGTTGATAATTAGATATTCTAAAATTAAATCGATCTCAAAGATTTTCACAAAACCTAATATATTGTATTTTTTCTGAAAGTATAAAAACAGAACATCCTTTACCTGAAACAACTTAATGATCCTCACATTGTGTTAAAAATATTGTTCTTATGAATATAAATTTGAGTTGTTCTTCATTTTCAATACATCTAAATTAGCATGTTAAAAAAGATTACCCATGAGAAATTTTGACATTTTAAACTCTGCATATCATTTTCTGTTGTGATAGCAATTGTGAAAGAATGTCAACATTTGGGAAGATACCTGCAACCCATGAATCTCATAAAACTGACCTACCATTTTACTTGCTGATGCAGCCTCATGTAATAGTAGTACACCACAAAAATCATGTCCCTCCAGTAAAGAACCGAATACATTTTTAAGTCATTGTGTGGAAGTCTGCATTTTGGGTTACTACCATTCACTGTCTAAACAGTATTCATCTTTCATTACACTTTTGCATTGATCTTTAGCTTAAAATTCAATCCCTCTCCCCCATGCTCTGTTCTGGTACTGTGTATTACTTTGGCTTTTCTTCCAAAATAACTTTGGCAATAAAATGAATGTTTTCAGCACCTCAAATATAATGCAATTACAGGAGTTTCCTGTGTTGAGCCCCTGTTTGGTTACCTCTGGGGAAGATCTGGCAGTTGGGTTTGTGACAGGAGTCAGCAGAGTTCTCCATGACCAAGGAGGGATCAGGAAGTTAATCTCCTCGGGAAGTTCCCTGCAGCATCCCTTCAGTACTCCCCTTTTTTCATTTCCAACCCTAATGAATGCAGCCGTGACAGGGTGTACGGAGAGAGATGGCCCTCCAGCGACGCAGGCAGAACACGGTAAGGGCAGGTTGTTCTGAGGCAGGAAAAGGGTAATCCACTGTGGAGCATAAGACCAGGAAAAAAAAAAATAGGGTAAAGATGGCAAATTAAACTAAGTGCATAAATTTGGAGGAATTCTCAAGTCTAAGACTGGCATGTTAGAACAAGGTCTGTATGTGCAATGGGGAATAAAAGCCACAAGATAGTGATTTTTTAAATCTTAATTTTTAATGTATTATGTGTTTTGTTTCTTTGGCTGAAGCTTTTTTTTGGATTAGTGCATTGAACATATGACTGAAATACGTGGCTATCTTCTAATATGCTGCTCTCTCGAAACAGTAATTTAAGATGAATCTCATTAAAAACCCTCTTTCTGAACAGATAAACAGAGTGGTAATGTATTTTTAATGAGGTAAGGTGATTTCCTGCTGTGCAAATGTGCCTAGACCTGTAAAAATGTCGTTTTCTTTCTACCCAGTGAGGATAATGTGAATGTTTATCAATGTATCATTGTCCTATTTGCTGGTAAGAATGGCCTAGTGAGCTACATTTAAGAACTAGGGACTCCTCTGCCAATAAAAAGGTCAGTAATTGTTTGAATTATTATACTATCATTATCATAAACTTTCACAGTGTTGTTTGAATTGCGATTTTTTTTTTTTTAAATTAGGCTTCTGTTACTGCTGATTTATCATATTCAAAATGGCACCGATCAGAAGTCTGGGGGTTTTTCTAGGGTTTCACCATGCCCTGAATACTTTCTCATGGTCAGATCAAAACCATACTCTTCCTTTCTGAAAAAAAAAAAAATGCTGTCATATTTAAGAGGATTAGAAAATACAGAATCATTTGCTTAGCAGTTTTCATGTATCTCTTTTTAAAAAAAAATCTTTGTTTTTGAGGGCAGCATGAAAAGGATTGAAAAAGAATAAAAGTTTTCTCAAAGCACAACATGACAATATTTTTAGAAAACAAACCCAGAAAAAAAAAAGACAGGAAACAAATCCACCCTGAATGGAAGTAAATTGTACTCTTTCTGAATGTCTTTTTGGTTCCACTTAACATGAAGCGTTCTGGATACCTTGGGAAATTTCAATTATCATTATATATTAGACACTTCAGATTTTCTTAGAATAAGATGATGAAGATGATGACCAAAAATGCATGATTTCATGTATTTTGAGGTATTTCAATTTTTTTCTTTAGTCTTATCTAAGTTGGATTCTGAGATTTACATATTATTACTAGTATGATTATTACTGGTTTGAGTTTGGCTTTTGTTTTCCTTTTACATTTCAGTCATGGGAGAAATTCTAATCTGTTTCACAGACCTATTGCAAATTTATTTTGTAATTTTTTTGTAGTGAGACTCTATTGTATTTTCCACTAAATAAATTCTGTTAATTTCTTCCTAATTTTTAATTTATGCTAGTAATGGGATTGCTATTCATACCTGCATTTAGCAAAGCCCTAAATTAAAGAGTTATCTTATTTTATATAAGGCAATGGAAAAGTTCAGTTCTATGGAAGAAAGATCTCTGCTTTGGGTCACAGGTATAATATAAGCTAAACTTTCAAGGAAAAGGCATATTTGATCAATAGTCATTTGAATTAACATCTACATGGTTAATATATATTGCATACAAAAGGTAGATCTGAAACAATCTTGGAAACTATTTTAATTTGTTGAAAAACTGGTTCCATAAAATAATGATTAACTAAATTGATCTCCAAGAATTTTTCAATTTGCAAGAGTAGTGTTGAATATTTTGTGAATTATTGGCTCTTAATCTTTTCCAGTTGGGACTTTTTAATACCTTTTTTTAAAAAAATATGTAAGACCAACTTGTTAGGTAATCAGTAACAACAACAAATACTGATCTCAATGTGCAGATTCTAGACAAAGACAAGGGAACTGGTTTAGGAGCATTTAATGTCAATGAATCGACACTGTAGTTTTGAAGAAAACTGAGCACTGCCATCTTTTGTTGGAAGAGACTAACTGCAACTTTCAACTGCCGATATTTGGATCAGTTCTGATTTGTACACACTACTTTCTATCTGAAAGTTTATTTACTGCTAATAAGACAGATGTGTTGTCTTAACACAAGAAAAGAACATTTTCTGTATTTTAGTGAACATTTACTGAAGGAAAAGACTTAAGCGTGAACACAGCTATGAACAGGAGTCAGGACCTACCATTCTACAAGACTATTATATTTTATAAATGAAAACACTTCAGGCCAAGTCCATAAGGTTAGGTATGGGGTGGTGTGTGCGTGCATGCGTTATGATAAAGACAATTAATTCCAGTTTGATTTGTTAATGTAGCTGATGTTAAGAAAATAAGTGTACCTACCTGTAACCTATACTGCTGCTGAATCACAGTTTGTTTTCTGAGAAGAGACATCAAGTCTAGGGTAGTCAGAGGGGGTTTTATTTATAGGTCAAGAAGGAAAGGGTGAAATGAAAAATGGCAGGTAATGTATATGAAAATGCAGAAACTTTTACTCCTCCCATTTTACTCATTGTCTATTACGGCTGTTTAACAAGGACTGGTGCTTCATGATCAAAGCAGTTTGCAAGAAATAGCTTAGTGAAATTTTGTGAAACTGGGCCTTCTCTGGTTTTAAAATGGTTATCAATTCTTCTTTTTCCCAAGTAGAAAGACATGTTAGATCCACCCCTGCCATTTTTGTATTCATAATTTGGTCATTTATATCTACTACTTCTTACATGAGTTCTTTCTGACACTTTTGTAACTGGGCACATCAGGGCTCTTAAATCTGAGTTTGACTGTCAGTCTTTTGCTGAAGATGTTCTTACTGGGCAACTATAGTTTGATGCCAAAGAGAGAAAAGAAAAAAAAAAAAAGATGAGAGAGGAGGAGAGGAAAAGGAAAAGTGCTGTATATTTACATAATGGAATAATTGCACTTACACTATATTCACTACACCCCTGTTCTTCCTTCTCACCGTACAGTAGATTCCCATTGGAAGTTCAAGATTATGGAAAATGCTTATGGATTGAAGATGCCACATGATGGAAGGGCCCCCATTGATGTGAGAGCTGGGTTTAAACCATCCTTTCACCTGCATATCTCTATCTACAACAATTTGTCCTGAGCATGTAGAATTGCCACCAGCCATCTGAAACTGCAGTAGGGAGTGTGAAACCTGACCTCCTCTGCAGCTGTGGCTGCAAAGACTTCTTTATGTTCCCCAATCAGGTGACACCCTAGTTTGAACACTGGGCATATGAAAGGACAACCGCTTTATTCTTGCTCTATTATCCAGATGATTTAAACTCAATAGGAGGTGCGCTTTTTCTTCCCCTCCCCCCCTTCCCCGGGAATATCCAAATCTATACTATAAATGTGTAACTTTGCTTTACAATCAAAATTGTTTTCTAAATCACTATAAATACTTTAATACAAAATGTCTTTTCACTTGGCATCCCTAAATTTAGTTTCTAGCTTATAGTGCTTGACCAGACATTGGGAAATCTGATTTATTTCCTTCTTAAGTTTTTCAAGTGGTCAATTTCCTTTAAAAAGGATTGAATCAAGAAGTTATTTGGCTTTATTTACATTTTACATGTACAGGAAATTAACCTGCAAGAAAAAAACACTATCAGATCTCAGTCTTTTTGTCTGTCGAGAGCCCAAATCTAGCAATATTCCAGTAGCATGCATGAAGGAGCTTTGGAAAGTGTATTAACTGCCGCACCACTGATCTCATTAACAAATTAACTGGGAAAGAAGTGCTCTCAGGAATAAGAAGAGACATAAACCTCTCCTTCCATTTCCCAGGACCTTTGTGTTTCACTGTCATTTAAGATATTTGTGCCTTCCACAAGTCTAAAGCTAAAGATCAGTATCACTCATGGCTTTGGCAAATCTGTGAGTAAACAGACCTCACGTATATCTTTGGATGTGTGGGGCATGCCTGGTGTGAGCCTGCACGTAGGAAAGAGGAGACATGCAATTGCCTGTTATTTTTGTATGGAATGGTCTACAGCCCTCTCTTGCCCTGAAGACTATCCTAAAATCTGAAATATAATATTTAGATAAAATGAAGATTCTCATAACCCTTAGAATGTTATCATTCTCACTTCTTTCAAAAATCAAAAATCCAATTAGTGGAATTAAAAACTCTCTCTAATCTCTTTTGCTAAGAAAAAGACCCTAAATATATTACTATATATTTATACATTAATATGTTCAATCAATGGGCTTATCATGCAATTTTTATTCTTAGTTTTCCCAATAGGTTATGGTAATGACCATTTCACTGTCTCACAAAACAAACTGTAAAAATCTCATTTGGCTCTATAAGTAAAAATTATTTGCTCAAATAGCAAAATGTTAATGAGCACACTCATATTAATCTCTGTGTCTTCTGTTGACACAACTTGTTAACAAGGTTGCACATGAAGATTATTGAGCAATTTCATTCTGTGTCCTTAGCTTTCTTGGATATGTATGCACTGAATTTTTAAAGACATAAATGCCACTTATTTATACCTTTTTTGTGTAACCTCTCTTAGAGATTTGGCTCTGCCTATGTTTTATGAATATTAGCATAATTACACATTAACAGAATGCACAGATATCCTAATTGTTTGTTTACTACAGGTATAGTTCAATATATTTACTGGAGGTATAGTTTAATACATTCATTCTGTCCAAGCAATTTTTGCATAAAGTGGGGTTGTGGCATATGTGGTTTTTAACCTAATAATATAAATATGTTTGTGTGATTGCTATAGGAAAGTAAAGTGTTTCTGCACAGGGAAGGCTACAGAGCCTTGTCAATGGATAAAAAAGTAAGTTTGTGCACTGAATTCACTCTTAGCTGCCTTTACAGATCAGGAAGTTACTTGGCTTTTCTGTAAAAGAAGTGCAAGGGCTCCTCAGAAGTAATGCACATTGGGGTAATAATCAGGACAGTGATGCTCTTCCTGGATAGGGGGTGTCTGACTTCTATTGGGTGATTGACAATGGGTACTGCCCTCTTTGCAATGGGCATTGCTACCTTTCAGTTCAGCCCTTCATGCTACAAAACCTACATTACATTTTCCAGGTCTAGTGTGTTAGAAGTTTACATAGCAAAATCCTAAACTAAGGGTGTGGTTTGGGGGATTTTCTTCTTTTTTTTTTTTTTAATGATAAAACATCATATGTTTTTCAAACTGAGTATGATGAGCTGCATATGGGCAATGCAGAACACGCATCATAATAACAAATGTATAAGCAATATGAAACACTCATTCAACAACCATAATGCATTTCCTTCACAGACTGGGATTTTCAAACTTGTCTCCCATATACTGCAGAATGGCAGTAAGCCAGCCACCTCCTGCTGCTGGAAGTGAAATTACTAGCTTGGAGAAGTCAGGCATATCCTAGAGTGCTTCTAGTTCATTCATGATCTTGCACTTTACTTACTAAGTTCTGCTTCCCAAGTAATTAGGTGGTCTGTACTTACATGCAGTAGACTAACCTCTGTCTCACGCATTCATGCCTCATTTCCTCATTTAATGCTCTTTTCAGTCTTGTTATTTATTTTCTTTAATATTACACTTCCAGCTCTATAGCCAGATGAGTCACACTCCTTGCCATCCACAACAGCATTCTCCAAGGCCTGGAAAACAATAAAGTAATTTATAAAAGCTTTTCCACTGAAGTTATATACAGTCAGAGAAGCTAACTTTTATTTTAGTGGCTCTTGAATTAGGATGAAGTTCCATTCAGAAAATATTGTCTGTAGTAAAGAAAATAATATATTTTATATTATTAAAAAAAAAAAAAACAAAAAAACAAAAAAACCACAAAAAACCCAATCAAAAAACCAACAACAGCACAACCACAAGATACCGGGATAGTGGTGTGAGACATGGTGGGTTACATGCACAATTTTTTTTCCTTCAGAAAAATAAAGAATGGACTGAAAATTTCAAAGCACTTTTTTTGCCATAGAAAAGGGGAGATCAAGGTCTCAGAAATTCCTACATTAAATGCAAGATGTCTAATTTATTTTCCTCACAACCGAAGAGGAATTTCTCATTTCAAAATATAGTTTTGTCTTAGTTGTATATACTGTTCCCTGTTCAGCTATCATTATCCACCTAAAATCATTACATTTTACATTTTACAATCATTACATTTACATTTACAATTAGAATTTGGGATAAGAAAGTAGTTGTAACTTTCCTGGAGAAGATGTTGAGAGACAACAAAAGGCCTATGAGATAAAAGAGAGCTAATCCCTTCTAACGTACAGAAAAAAATCTTGCTAGCCAGGAATAAAGATATTCAGAACCCAAACACAGAAGTAACTATTTACCTGTTACAGAAGGGAAACTCCTGTATATCCTTTATGAAAGAAAATACCATTGTTTCAATTACATCAATAGATTGTTCACCTGTGAAACTACAGTACATTCCTTTTTTCTGAGATTTTTAAATGCAAGTTTCAGCTTATTGATTATGATAGGAATATACCGGATGATGAATGGAATAATTCTTATTATTAGACTCTTATTTTTCCTTACGGTAGCTTGCTTTTTTGACTTCCACTGGAATTAGCATCTGTACATCCAAACTTATGTACTTCTTATATGTACTGATGTTGCCCAAACTGTTCTGTAAAATTTAAGCAAGCTTCAAGATGCTGCCCTCCTGTGATAGTTTATAAAAATCACCTGCTGAAGACATTTAGTCAAAACTTCAGTGAAGTACAAGTCAGAATACAGCACTGCCTATTTCAGTGCAACAGTTCCATTTCCAGAGGCATCACGGTCTGCCATGCTTATTTCTCCAAGTCTGAAAAGCATAAGAGTTTCTATTTAGAGTTGTTGATGTGAGTAAGGCACAAATACTTAACATATTAAGACAGACATCTCTTAGCTTATTAGGAAAAGAAAAAAAAAATTAATAATATATGCATACAGAATTCAGAGTTTAATGTCTTGTAGCTCATGAATTTAGTTTAGTTGGGTTCAGGGTGACAAAAACAACCTTAAACATACAAATATTGGTGAAATGGAAAAAATATTAGGTTTTTGTTGGTGGTTTTTAATAAATAAATAAAATTACCTTTATATGGTAGAGGAGCTGGAAATTAAATTAAGTATCTATACTCCTATACATCTAATCTGAAGCTCAGAACATACATAAAGTGAAAGTATTTTGCCAGAGCAAAAAGATGACTAGTCAACCACCACAAAACCACCAACAGAATTACAAACTGGTGTTTGTGCCACTGAAATGTATTCCATTCCCATTGAAGGAATATTTATTTCCTCCAAAATTAAAGCATTACTTGACAAGTTTGAATCTTGTAAGTTTTCACTAGTTTAAAAATAAATAAATAAGTAAATAAAAGTTTTAATACTATTGCAATGCTATTAAAAATCAGAGCATAAAATTTCATGCTTTCAGATGATGATGAAGTGGAACACATGTTTTATACCACCTTAAAAATCTACCTTTCTCTTATCATAAATGGTGCCATGAAATTTATATACTAATGTTTCATTCAAATATTTTTTCATATCTGCATATTTCTGAAAACCATAACATGTTACAGGTCTATGTAAATGTCACACGCACAATTTTCAATCTTCCTGTAGGG
>NW_010224912.1:27309-60065 GCF_000690775.1 Eurypyga helias
GTAATATTCTATAAGAAACGTAATCGTCTTTGGCTGCACACTGCCACTGTTAGCAGAGTCTTTTACAACTACAGAGAACATTCTGTAATTTTCCCTAGAGCTAAAACTCTTTCAAATGAACATGAGTCAGGCAGCACTTTTGGGAATAATGTTGCAAAGTTGTAAATGTTGCTTACCATTCCCATGAATACTGCCTTTTGGAGGAAGAACATCAAGTGTCAGAACTGATGTGAACTCTAGTTTTCCAGAGTACCTGCTAGTGTAGTGATATTTTCAAAGACGTTGCTCTATGCTGCCTTGCTGACTTTAAAGAGAAAAAGCTGTTTAGGTTGACAAATGAAATGAGGCTTGCCCCAACCAAATACGTGAACTTGATTATGTCTTGCTGAATGATTTAAATATGGGCTTAGATTCAAAGCCACTTAGATTCAAAGGCACTTTTTGATCCAGGATGATTTTACATTTGATATTGGTTATTCAAAATCTAACATCAGCATGTTTATTGAAGAAGTACTAAGAATAAATATCTTGATTTGAAGCATTCTGATGATAGTTCTGAGACCTCTTTTTTAAACTTGAAAACACATGCTCAGTTCTTCCACCTTCTTCTAGGAGCTTGCCCTACTACAATTGTGCCCTCTATTTGGAATTCTAGCCATAGAGTAGTAGTCAATATGATTACTTTAGTAACTAAACTTGTATCAGAACACAAGGTGGCATAAAAATAAATAAATCTGAATTTATCATTAATCAAGTTGTCTGTGGTTAAGGTTTTCAAAATCTCTTGCCCTGTATGTCCTTAGTCTTACATAGTATCGCTAGTCTGTGTTTAATGAATGATACATGAAGGGCTGTTAGGAAGTTGTGCTGTAGGGGAAGACTTTATTCTGAGTCATGAACAGTCCTGAACTGAAACCTCATTAATCTGATTAAAAGCATGGCTCATCATAGCCCAGCTGATTATGCAATTTTAAAATAAAACATAGTTTGTTTGGGATCTCATTGATCAAAGGTATTATGGGTTTTTTTGTTTGTTTGTATTGGTATGCTGTTTGCATCACCAAACTTGCTGCTGGCCATGCATGTGCAACACTTGCATGTTTGCAACATAACCTTTCTAACTATCTTTACTAGATATTTAGTTGAGTTTCCAGAGTTTTGGTATGGTATATAATTATGAATCCCTCAAAAGATCAATATATTGCATAGCTTCAGTCTTAGGCCCTTCTCTATATCTATTTTGAAATATAATTATATAACCCAAAGGTACTGCTAATCAAGTAGATTCTAACAGAATTTAAGAAATTCTTTGAAGGAAACTTCCTTTCTCTTAAAAAATATTCAAATAGGTTATAGTTAAAATAATCTACTGAAGAATTATTTCTATATCTGCTTTCATGCACGTACTCCTGTCCCTGGTGGACAAAGTCATTAAGGGCACAGTGATAAGGTTATGCTTTCTATGAATTACTCGGTTATACACACCACAAGGCAATCAGCAATAAATAAAATATTATTCTGGATCACGCTAATAGATGCCAAGTCATTAGGTAGCAAATAGACAGTAACAGTAAAAAGAAAAACGAAAGGGCTGAAAAACAATGTTGAAAGAAACTACAGCAAAAGGAAAAATGTTAACACTGCAAAGCCAACTCAGTTTAAAGCTTTGGTTCATATTATCCTTAGGTGAACTATCAACGCCATTTTTAGTAGGAATATGTGATGGTTCAAGTCATATCCAATCTACCTTCTCCAGTGAATGCAGAAAGTTGATCTGTGTCATAAAAGATGCAGGAAACCTCTTGGAATCTGACTCTATGAGGAGAGAACAGCACTGAAGAATCTCCTTCAAGACTTGAGGTTTCTTATTTGCAGAGTCCTTGCTGACAGGATTATATTTTACACTACATGTCTGGCTTTCATATAATGTACCCTGATTCTGCAAAGGACTGCTCCATAACTCCATTATGGTTTGCCAGGAATATAACATTTACTGATAAGGAACTGTGAATGACAGAAAAATTCTTAGAATCGGAGGGAGCTCTAGACATTTTTATCAGAACTGTGTGCTCTCGTAGACAAACACACCCTTCTTTAGACATGGAAAATGCTGTTTCAGAGCTTGCCACTTTTTCCAGGCTCTGCAAAGATGTATCCTGAAGATCAAACAGAAGAAATATATTATTGAGATTTTCACTTTCTATATGTAACTTTCAAACAAATTCTGAAAATTTACATAGACAAAACTTCTCCTAGTGTTGAATAAAAACATATAAAGATAACACTCCCACCCTCATCCCAACCTCTCCCCATTCCCCTCCCCACCCCACCCCTCCCACTAACTAAGTCCAGAGGAACTTAAGTAGAAAGTAACTATTGCTGGTAAGGCTTTTTTCTGAGCATCAAACTTAGTTCTGTGGAGTCACCTAAAAATATGCCAGACTGGACTTAGCAAAAGGAAAACCAGTTTTCTGGGAAGTGACTGTTATGCTAGCTAAGAAGCTATCAGAAGTTTTCATCCAGGGCTTTCTTGTGAAACATGATCAGCTCTTTTTTTAAAACTCGGGCTATATATCTCCTGGGTAGGTAATCAGGTCCCAAGAAATAACATGACAGGAAAGAGAGAGCTAACGCATCTTTCTGAGATTGTGGCATTTCAGGCTTTTTAGTGTACTCCACATTGTTCTACCCAATCAGTGCTCAATTTGCACAAAGAACAAGAGAAAGTCCTATCAAAGGATGTATGAGAAATTTGGCGCACAACACATTAAGGGAAAAAACTTACTAAGTTGCATCTGAAAAAGGAAGTACAGTCATGTAGCAATAGAATCATCTAAATCATAGAGCTGAAAATCATTTTGAATATAAGATGACATACAAATTAACTAGTATAATTCATCGTAGTGCTATTACTCCTGTACCCTGTCTCAAAACATGGTGTTGAATCTTCGTGCAAATTAACTTGCACCTTTCTCTGACATTGTCATGGTTTTTTCTACAAACAGTTTCTCTATATTTTAACAAGACACAGTGTTGTCTTTAAATAGGAAAGGCAAGGTTTGAAAGATTCATACTCATGGACCTTTGAGCTCAGAAGCATGCAAAGTCATGCACAAGATAGGCCAAGTAATTAGTATTTGAAAATGTTAGTGTTTTAAAATAGTTTCATTAGCTGTTTCAATATACAACTATAAAACCTTTTGATTCTCAGGATTTTTTTTGTAAAACAATAAACAACACAAACTAAAAAACTTACTCATCAAAAAAATTTATATTATTTTTTTCCCCCTTTTATGTGCATGGTAGTCAAATGTAAATAATATCTACATTATTTAGTGCTTTTATTTTAAACAGACCTTGTGTATAGTGTCATGAATTATAATTCCATGTAATATGGAATGCGTCCAGTAGTAGGCCCCTCACTTGTACAGTGATTGTGATTTTACATCTGTAAAGCATCATGAGTTATGTAAATATACTTCTTTACAAGTAGTTCTAGATTTGCTCCAGAGGGCTCAGCTAGTATATGTAGAGTTGTCTGACAACAGGTGTTTTGGTTTTGAACGTGTTGTTTTTCCACTAGGAAGTTTACAATGACTCTTCTTCCCCTACTGTTACTACAGTCACAGGGAATCACAGTCAACTTCATCCAAAAACACCTAAGGTTTGCCTGTTCACCACCACTTGCAGATGAACAAGACGACTGTTGAAGGTCCTTTCAACTGGAACTATTCTATTCTGTTCAAATAACTTACGGGATTGTAGAAAATAACTGGCATGTGCTTACCTAGAAAGACGTCTGTTTTGGCCAGTTAGACTGGCACAACAACTGCATTGTTGAGAAGACAGTTGTCCTCACATCAATTCTTACCTTATAGTAGTACATGACGCTCCCAGGTCCATGAACAGCATTCACTCTTTGCATTCATTTTAATCACTGAAGACTTCAGAAAAATGTAAATTGTCTGTGCGAACAAATTGGTTTTTCTGGAAGAACAAACCAAAGTGAATGAAGAGTTTTGGTTTACTGTACAGGATAGTTAATAGCAAAATATTCCTTTAAAATCTCAGTCTAGTTACTGTAATTGTGCATTTTACCCCTTACTCAAAGAGAGACAGGGTTTACCTCAGGAAAAAAAAAAAAATTACAGTTTTATAGGAAGTAATGGAAAATAAACAGTCTATTGATTGATAAAGAACTAGACCTTTCAAAACAACTTTCCCAAAGAACAGCAATTCTCTAGCCAAAAGCTAGTGTAGTGAGTTACTGAACCACAAATAATCACTTTTCACTGTCTCTGTGGCTGTCCTGACCGTTTCTCAGCAGAAGCTTGGATGCACTTTTTTTTTCACACACACACACACGAAAACAATGAAAATGTAAATTAGCAATCAGAATATAGAAGTTTGGTGTGATGGAGTTTTTTATTTTTTTATTTTTTTTTAATTCTTGAACTTACTTTTTAACAAAGTTAGCATAACAAGAGGAAAAAACCCACCCTGTCCTCAGCTGCTGCACAAAAAATGGACCATCCAAGCAAAACACATCCCAAGAGAAAAATCTCACAAATGAAAAGAGCTGCAGAAGACACTTAGCTATTTCTGAGATGAAGTATTTTGTTGAATTGGAGATGACTGAACTTACTTTGGTGGAAAGACTTGAAAAAGGAAAACTGGCTGGGATCAAAGAACCCTGGCTCAGTATTATATTTTTTCCAGAGTGAGCTTACTTGAGGTGGGTTGTTTGTGCTTAGCACAGTTACACCTTCTGGGCAAATCGCTGTACAAAATACATTTCAGAACAGACAGATTTTTTTTGAAAGACATACGTGACATATAGGAGTCACAAGTAACTGTCTTCACCAGGAGTCTTATCTACCCAGATGACGGCAGAATTTCCCTCATGGTCTCTGAGCATAATTCTACCAATAATGACCATTTTTTTATAGAAGAGATTTATTCATGAACATTCAGAACTATAAGAAATAGTGATGTTTTCTAAATAAATGACAAAATCGTTAACATTCTTGTGTTAATAGATGGTGCATACAAACTTCTGGGAGAAGTATCTGCTTTGGACAGCTTATTTATATAAAGCCTAAGATAAATCATAAGATCACGAAAAGATATAAATAATACATACATTTGTTATCTGTTTAACATTATTCCTACCAGAGTATCTCTGATCTTTTCAATATTATCAGACTTTTCTTTCCGGGGGAAAGAAGAACCTTGTAACCAAAGACACCAGAGAATTCTTACTTTCTGGTTACATGCAGAGCCTCTATTTAAAGTCTCATACCAAAGGTTTCTATAGAAACCTGAATGGCTCAGCCAACCAGGGCTAAAAAGCTTAACCCTGAGGCCTATAGAAAACCCACAAAAACATTTATCTATCCTAATGGCTCCTGAAGTCAGTGATCTCTATCATACTTCAGCATACCTTCTTAACATAGGATGTTATACCTTACATTAGCATACTGTATCTTTGAAAAGAAAACATTCTGATACCTGTTAAAAACATGGTTTTAACTCAGGTCCTTAACTGATCCCAAAGCTAGTGAATTGAAAATTAACTCTGATCTCTTTTTTGGCATATACAGTCTCCTAGGGCACGTAATATGATTTTTACCTTTTTTTTTTTTTTTTTAAAGAAACTGTTTGTCCCATATATAGTTATGTTTCAAATTGTTACTCACTAAAAGAGCAAGTATTTTTGGTTCCTTCTGAAAGTCATATTTCCATAGTGATGTCAAGCTGACAAAAATATGCAATACATCAAGATAACTGAAAATTAACTCACTATCACAGATATGGCTCCCAGACACCATTTTAAACTCAGTCTGGAATATTATATTGATGCAAAATTCAGTTTTCCTGAACCTTTCTTTAACATATATTCTGTATAAAGCATTCACTCATCTTAATTTTCAGCTTGTTCCCTGTTTCTGTTTTGCTTTGTTTCAATCAGTTATCCAAGGCTAAAATAGAGGTAATGTCTCATTTCAGGGTCCACTTCTAAACAGCAGCTTGGATGAGGCTGCACTAGGCTTGTCTTCCCCTTCCTTGTGCAGGGCCACACTCTCCTAACACTGTTCCAGCAGTGCACAGTCCCTCCAGTAGCCCTCGCAGAAGACTTCCATCCCTAATCTCCACAGCATGGCTTGCTATCATGCTCACTTTTGTACTCTAAAACCAGCAAGGTCATCATTCCTGAGACAGTATTTCATCATGCTTGTCCCTCCGGATGCTCATAAATGTTCATGTTCTGCTGGTTTTTAGGGCTATGCAGAAATCCAGAGAGAAGTACACATCCATGGGGTCACCAAAGCTGGAGACTTCCACTGAGCAGATGGTGCATAGCACAAGAAAGATGGAAAGCAACTCAACTCTATCACTAACTTGGGGCAGTGCTTGCAATGTGCCAGAAAGTACAGAGCACATATTTCTCATACCTATTTCGTGGGAGGTTCTTCTTGTACAGAATCTTTTTGTTTTCCTGACACCAGTCTTAGAAATGCAGATTCCTTCAGTTTACTACTTCTTATATTTTGTTTTGGTTCAATTTCTGTTAAAATAACATTTCAAATAGAATTTCAATCTATGAATATAGTAATATTTAATTTCCACCACGCCAATAAGAAAATGCAAGAATGACAGAACTCCAAAGCTCAACAGCATTCCAATTCTGAACAAAGAAATGGCTCTCCAAGAGAAATGGAGCATTCACTTCTCTCCAAGTTTGCAGAGCTACGGTAATAGGACATACCACAGATACCAATTCCAAAGATAATTATTCATACCATATATGAACAACTCTGACAAATGTTATGGAGTTTGGGGAAAGTTTATATTTATAAAGAATTCATGACATACCTCCTTTCAATCATCTCACATCCACCCACACTGACATTTCACAAACCAAACTTATCTGTAATACCTCTCAGCGCAAGGCATTTTCTACACATTTGTTCAGGTCAGCACGCAAATGTTCTCACTTTCCAGCCTTGAAAAAAAAAAGAAAAAAAAGAAAAAACCCCACATACTCCCACATCCTTATACAAAAGACTAGTCAAGGTCAAAATCAAGAAAAAAGGCTTTTGTCCTCCTCTTTTGTACTCCCCTTAGTTAATACCTCTTTCCCACAGTGAATAATAAATTTCCAATCAGAACTTTGCAACTCTTGCAACTTTTTCATACCACAGATAACAATATCAGACAGAAACAAAATTACAAATACTTAGAGCTTTGTCTATTTCTCATTGAAAAAATAAAGAGTTACTGTCATAAAAAATTAACACTGAAAAATTAAGTTGTAGAAAACAAAACAGAGTCTTCTATTTCTCACTAAAATCCTCACTCTACCTTATACCAAGAACTATATGATGATTTCTTCTTCTATGGTTATTAGAAATATTTGTTGAGATACTTTACAGCAGATATTTTTCCTATATCTCAATCACCTACTAAATTGTCTGGATGAAGCTGTGTTTCTCTCAAAGACATAAAAATTTCTAATTCTGAGGCAACAGTTTTGCTTTTCTCTTGGATGAACCTCAGTGACATACTTCAATTATCAAAAAAATGACAAACAACCAGAGAGCTCTTTCTATGTTACATAGGTCTATACATGTCTCAGCTGAAGACAAACTTCTGTGTATTATAGTTATTATATTTGATGAACTGCAATAAAAGTTGGAAGACTACTTATAGGAAGCAGTGGTATTTATGCAAAAGAATGGTGAAAAATCATTAAACATACAAAAAAATAGGTTGTACGCCATATGAATTAACATGCTGTAAAAGCAGAAAAACACTAAGTCACATTTCATGGTTCACCAAGACGGTCATTCCACAAAATTCTTTAAGTACTAAACTGTTCTCTGATTTACAGATTTTTGTTGCGGAAGTGAAATCATTTTCTCATAGCTTGCTGGCATGTCATGGCACCATCTGTATTAAAATGAATCTATTTTTGACCCCAAGTAGCATAAATGAAATATTACACCTGAATAAACTATTATGCCTGAATGAAATAAGGATCCATTACTTCAGTTTCAGAGAAAAGTCCTCGTCAGCTTCTCAGTTTTATTACTGTATCACTTCAATGTCGTGTAGACTCATTCATGAATATGGTTTTCAAAAACCCATCCTGAAGGATGCTGAATAAATTTTTTAGTGGCTTTTAATTAATTTTTAAACTTTGTTCCTAAGTATGGAGCTGATGTCAATAAAAAGGCCAGAACTTTATTTTATTTTAGGAAAAAATAGTAGGTTATATGCCAGTATTTCTCCCAGATATGGCTAAAATATTTCATCCTAAATTCCCCAAAAATGTCAGCTTCAGGGAACTCATCTCAAGTTAAAAATATCAGTTTTGGGACTGAACTTTAACAAAGCAAATGAAAAGGGCCTGGTAACTGCAAGTGTCAGTAAAGCTTAACTACCAATGACACTGTCAGTTCCCTGTGCAGTATGGGGTATTATAATGCATGTATGGTAAATGGTGGGTTTTTGTGATCAGGATGTACTTAATGATTTCCACCACTTCATAAATGTCAGACGTGTTGTGAATTTCTATTCACTTTATCACTTTGGTGTATAATCATGAATAATCACTATAATCTGGTCTTAGCAACTGTGGTCATGGGTAGGGGATGCAGATCTACTTCCTTGACATTTTCATCAGAAAGTGCTGCCACTTCTCCCAGGAAACTTCAGGAGATAAGAAAATGAGACTGAAACAAAAGAAAAACCTTTATTCAATATTCAGCAACGCCAGTATGATTTGTGACCTATTCTCGCAAAACCCTTCAACGCATGCGCAATTAAGAATTTAATTAATTCCACTGAAGGAAATAAAACTGCTTTATATGCATCACTGTTTTGAAGGAGTACAGTACTGTTCTCACAGCAGTAAGATTTCATGGAAAGCTATTGAAAATGATGAATTATAATTTTTTAATTACATGGAATAAGAACCACTTCCCCTCCCCCTCCAAAAAAACCAACAAACACAACCCCAAAAAAAACTCTAAAGAAACTTAGCCAAACAGACATGAAAAAAATGTATTCATTTAAAACTTGAGATATATTTAAGATGTAAATAAATGGACCCCATTTAAATCTCAGAGAAACGAGTAAGAATTAGCTAGACAATCTAGTCTTTTTTTTTTTTTTGGAAGTATCAGTATATACACTTTCAGGAAAGGCACTTTGATGCATTCAGATGAGATGTTGCTCATATTTCTTTGCTAAATATCAGCACAAGTACTCCAGACTGCAGAATGACTGCTGATGCTGAAAAGATTTCAAAAAAGGGTCATAAAGGGAACAGGCACCAGATTTGATTTAAGGACAAAATGTCCTAAAAATAACACGCCTTCATACAATATAGCTGCCACACAGAAGAAGTAGAGTAACATAATCAATGCAAATTGCAGTCCCCAAAAAGGAATACTAGTAGAGACAAATGTGGCATACTAGAAAAAAAGAAAGAAAAATAAACTCACAAGTAACACATACCACCAATATATTAGATTTTTCTTCTGAATATTCTACTAGGGATAGTAGTATTTATTACTTTGCCTTGTAAAGGAATTAATTAATTGATTAATGATATTATTTTCAGAATTAATAAACTTTAAATGTATTCACTTTAGAATTAATTTATTTGCTGAGGACAGGTTATACTGAAGTTAAAACCCTCTTAATTGCTGTTAGCAATCAAAATAATTTAATTAAATTGTAACTAGATCAAATTACTTAATATACATCTTGATATTCTGTGGTCATAACCACTAATATGGCCTTTAAAGTTCCATATATCTGAACACTTTGACAATGTTCTGATCTTTCTAGTATTCAGAAGAAGGCTTCTCCTGAGGACTGAAGTAGACTAGAGCCAGTGTGTCCATCTTGACTGTCTTGGTAGAGGAGTTTAACAGAACTAGTTTCTCAAGAAGGAATAACAAACTCCAGCAAAGCAGGATTTCTATGAAGTCTTGCTGGCAAAAAAGTTATCATTCCTGACAGAGAAGTAGCAAACAGAAGCCTGTGATTAAGGAGAACGAATTTTAGATGTGAAAAATTAATCTTGCAATTTTCTAATAGTCTTCTAGCAAGAGATCAAATAACATTTGAAAGCATCACTAATAAGACTGTATTAAGAGAGATTTTAGGGAGTTAGGACTATAGACAAGGATTAATGAAGGTATAGGCTACAGAAGAAAATGAAATAAAAACCTTCATAACGCATCTGACATTTAATACAAGAATATAGGTGAAATTGCAAAATACTTATTTACATATGAATATACTCTAATGAGCAAAGACAAAACAAATCATAAAAGGATGGAGGAAGATGAGTTTTTTTGTTCTGTTGACAAAGAAAACCATGCAAACACCCAGAGTAAGGCAGGCCCTGGCATTTGTTTTAATTTCAAGGTCTCAGCAGGCTATAAAAGCCAAGAATCCTGTCTCCTCTTACACTATGTCAAAAAAATCCCCCTCACTTGAAGACAGGTATAATTTCAGCAGAAATAGAATTACATTTTTCAGCTGGTTGGATCCAGCCCAATAAGCCATTCTCCTATGTCTTGTTGCAATGTGCAACAACCAAATCCCAGTTTATAGCTTACAGACAGTACAGTGAGCAGACTATTGCCCCTGAACATCACTGACACAGAAGCCTTCCCTAAACTTCTTGCTGAATTTTCAGTTTACTAGAAGTCAGACTAATCATCTACCCAGCACACAACTTGCAAAGCATCTACATTTTTCACAAAATTAATCTTTGAAAAATTAACATCCTCAAAACAATGTCATATCACATACTCCAGAACGACAGTTGAAAGCAGTGGTAATGGACTGCCTCAGGACTCAGATTTCAGGAGAGTAGGACCCAACTCTTTACCACTGAGCAGGTGCACACTACACACAGAAGGGTGCCTGCCTGCGGAAAGCTGTAACAACAAAACCTTCAGCTCCAGGCTCAGAAGGACATATCCTCAGAGTGTCTTCCCTCCCTTTTCCTTTCTGACCAACAGTTGCATAATCTCTTGCCAGCCAGCTGACACGTTTCAGTCACACTGCTCTACCTGAACAAGGAACCTTCCTTTCATAACCAACAAGCTAAGCTAGTTGACCAAATACATTTACTTGCCCCATTGTGACACAATGAAGTAGCTGCATTACACCTATTTTTTGGGTGACAATATATCTTTCATAGGTCTAATTAATAAACTTCTATTGAACAAGGAAAGAGTAGGAGACCAAAATTATTCCAATATAGTTCAAAAATGTATAATGAAGTGTATGCCCTAATACTAACCAGGAAAAGTGGAAAACAGAAACAGACCACACAGGCAGGAAATACAGAGCATTGTTCCATTTTTTTTTTCACGTGACTTCAGGCCATTACAAGAATAAGGACCTGTAAGTGATGTCTAACAGATAAAATCCATACTATAAAAAAAAGATTTGGACTTTTAGGATAGGACAGCAGGGCAGGCACTGCTATAAAAAGTCTGAAGGGGAACAGGATGGTACGTTAAGCCACCAAAATGGAATTTAATGATGAAAAATAATGTGGTCCCGAGCTACTCCTTTTATATACTGATGGCAACTTCTCCTACAAGCAATTGAGTATTACAGATTAATTAGAAGAAAATAATAAGTATTAAACTTACGTTGCAAGAAATACTAAATAGTTTGTCAGTGAACAATACATACTGCATACAGAGCTACACAAATGAAACAAAAGTGTACCAAATTAATAGCTGTTGACTTTGACATTATACTAGCAATTAATTTTCTGCCTAATCCTTCAAAATTTACTTACATAAATAATCCATTCTCTTGACGTTTGCAAAACGGAACTGTTCACAAGTGAAAACTCTTGTCCTTGTGATCCTCTGAGAAGCTGCATTCAGTGTATGTCTTCACCAGCCTGTTCAGGGTTTTCTGCAGTGGACAGATCATATCCTCTAACAGCATCATAAAAGAAGATTGAACCAGCAGAGGCTTGCTAACTTATACAAGCTTTCCCTTTGCTGGAATACATTATAACTAGATAGATATGAAAATATTGCTTCTTTGGCATATGACTTAAACCTATATTTGTGGAAAGTGAGTTATGAAACTAAGCTGTATTTGCTTAGGTTTTAAGGAAGCTGTTGAAAGAACTGTTGATCCTAAAAACTTCAAAGGTTTAACAATGCCCTCTAAGTCAGCAATGATCTTCAAGGGAAATGATAAATAAAGCATTAAGAGACCTTAAATTTCATTCCAGATAAAAATATTCTCCCTTAGGTAGTCAGTCTCAGTAGATGACGTAGGTGCACGAAGTTCAGTCAGACTTTTTTCTATTTTTGATGAGCATCAGCTATAACGCAACTACTGCCCTCGGATCGTGGAGGTATATAAGTATTCATGATTGTTTGCATTACAACACTAGCAGTCAAAAATACCTCAGAGAAAGGGGAACATAGTCAGCATGTCTAGACAGAGCAGGTAAAATTTCCGGAGAAAACAGCATTGTTTTCCAATGAAGTCTTGTAGGAGATATGGTGTACTGCCATGTCCGAATGGGATATTAGGCAAAGAGACAGCATTGGAGTTTGCAAGGACATGAATTATTTGACTGTTAAATCATTTCTAGCAGTCTCAACAGCAACATTAGTTTCCAAACTGTCCCACATCAGATTTGCCTCAGGAAAGATAAAAAGGCTATTTTAAATCCTGTTGTGTGACTGGCATTGCTTTCTTCGCATTTTTTAACTTTACATTTGATAAAGCTAGACTCTATAAATCCAACCCCTCCTTTTTACCATTCCACTTTACAGTCTACTTTTGGAGTTCTCCTGGCATTGGTATCTAGAAAGAAGGAAGAGTAATAATTAGAATCAGGCAGCAAAACCTTTTTAAACAGGCTGAACTGTCCCCTATCAAAACATGAAGTTTTACCCTTTTTTATATTATGAGTTGACTGCTTCTAGACATTTTGTAGATCAGACTCACCATCCTCTTTCAGGTCATTCTGCTGTAACAATTACATAGGGTTCTGGTTACAGACTTTTATATATACAGACATTATATTGAGAAACTCCATATCCATCTTAGTAGTATGATATTCCTTTATAAAATCTTTCTGGAGATGGATACTAACCAACAGACCATACCTGTGAGGCAAGAAAACCAATAGGGACATGACCTATAGAGATATTTTAAAGCTATACTGTTATGTCCGTAAAATAATTAGGGGAAAAATACAACTCACTATTCAAATTACAACTTACCTACCATCCAAATTCTGGTTGCAGCTGATATAAGTGAACTGACTCTCCTCTTGAACTACTTAAAAAAAAAAAAAAAGAATTGGAAACATTTTATGTGTGGTTTTGAACATGGTTTGGAGGGAGAATTAGATCCATAATTTTGGACTAGAAAGCATTAATATTTGTTTATATACATGACTTGTTGAAGGTGGCCAAGTACCAGGATCAAGACATTTGTCCCAAGGCAAAGATGTAAAATATGCTGGGTTTTAGGGAGTGGAAATAATTTTGACTGACAGCAAAGGATATCATCATGTGTGCCAACTTAAGCATCAGTGTTTGCAAAAGCAGACCTTTTATTTGCTAAATATCCACTGATGTTTGGTTTAGTCTCTCTGAAAATAAGAAGGAAATCAATTCCATATCATATCAGCACTAACTCAATTTTGAGCATGAAATTCTCAAAAGATAAAGTCTTACCTGGAATACCCCATGCATTTATTCATCATTAAACACAGCACTTTACCACTGCAAGGAAACAGAAGAATTGATAGAATATTTAAGACAAAGATGAGACAAAAATGGTCTTTGCTTAGTTTGCTCAACACAAAGAAAGCTTTGAGAAGAGGGAGAAGCAAAGAAAGGAGATAAAGTCGTTCCCTAGAAACATACCAGGGAACAGAAAGCAGCCAGGAAAAGAGCTTTGTGAAAAGTCGGTGTGTCAACTTGAACAAGTACATGTGAGTTGTCCACAAATAAGTTTAAAGAAAGCTTCCTATGTATTGAAGGAGTGAGAGTCTGGAAAAGATCCTCAGTGGGAGCAAAAATACTTATTTTAAGAAGAAGTTTCATTAACTTAATGGAGGCAGATGATCTAAGCATCTAAAATAAGAAGGATTTGGATTTTATGGCCCAGATCTTTCATAATACTGTGTTCCAGTTCTGGCCTTGGCTTCACTCTTTGTCCATCTCATGCAGGTTACCTTTGTTTAGGTGAGAAGCTGACGTCCGACACAAAAATATTTCACTACAACACAGATATTACACCAAAACTTGGATTTAATTCAATAATAAACAAAAGCCAAGCTGTGACAGATGTGATTCAGGAAAGAGTTAACTTCTCCAGTTTCAAACTGACAATAGGTCTTAAGGTTTCATCCTTTCCACTCATTTAGGAGCTGATAGTGGGAAGAACTTACAGACAGTGAAGCTTCGATTATGACTGCTTCCTTTTAACTATATTTTCACCTCCCATCAGGAAAGAACAGAACGGTGAAGATCACTGGGCATTGGTTTCCTGAGTTATGGAATCTAAGTCCTGTTTCTTTTGGGATCTTCTGTGTACAAGAATAGGATGGAGATTACTTCTACCTCTGGAAATCTCACATATGAGATCACAATGCCAAAAATTTCTTACATAAGGTACATTGCATCTGCACAGGATGAATTCAAGCAATTTATTCTCTACAATTTCATCTAAGTTTATTTTGAAAATATTAACATGGTAGGGAAGTAAGCAAATCATGTGAAGCACATCCAAACCTACCAAAATGAAATTTTTCCAGAGACAGCCAAAAAATAATCTTTTTATATATGATAGAAATACAAGTTTAAGAGAGAAAGTTCTACAATGTTCTATGCATAAAACAATGAACAGTTTTGGCTCTAATTTCCCCTATGATCATCTTCAGGTCCATTAGGTTACTGCCTGATCAACATGTATGGGTCTTATGGTCATAATGAAATCTATTACAGAAAAAGGCAGAAGCTGAGGTAGGGCCAAAGCACTTCATATAAAATTCTATCAGCTTACCCAGTTTACTGGATTTGCTCATCAAAGAGCATATATCCCTGCTTACCCAAGTGCAGTGATCCTTTGTTTGTAAAACCTCATGATTCAGACAGTGAAAGGAACCACTGCCTTTTCCATACAGCAAGATGAGAAACATTCTCAGTGCAAAGAGCAATCAGTACTGTGAATTGGCCGAATAAAAGGAAAAAAAAAAAAAAGTGTGTTGTTCTACAAGTCTGGTGATGTGAACTCAATTTCTTCAGGGTTTTTTTTTCTGGTGATACTGGGGGATAGTTAGTGGTAAACTGTCTCCCATATGTAAAATCCAGCTTACAACCTTACAAAGGAAGTGCTGGGATAAAAGAACTAAAACTAGCACAAAAGTGAGTAAACCAGCTATATTACTAAGTCATAAACATAATAGGACTTAAGAGATAGGTGTAATTATATTGATCAAAAATCAATTTATTGATAAATGGTGTCCACTTTAATGAAAAAAAAGTTAGTTTCTTTTAGAACTGATACAATATTCAAAACTCAGATAAACAGTCCACTATATTTGAACAGAATATTTAACCCTCAACCCCTTTCCCAACTCCGTAGATAAATATTTTGTTCCACATCAAAGTTTTTGAAACTGCTATAGACTTGAAATGGAAAGAGGCCTTTCTACATTATTTTTAGCCCTTACTTTAGCTTAGGAGAATTTTAATAATTTGTCTAAATCTTATTTCTCTTAATACAAGATAACAATTCTCCCATCTATCACCAAAGGTAAAAGATATTTCCCAGATGACAGAGTCCCAACAGACAAGAATCAGATCCACATTTCCATAATAAATACCTATATAATTAAATTTTCTCTATTTTTAAAGGGATGTAGTGCGATACAAACATGTACAAGTGTAGGTGGCTTATTTTGGTTTTGTGATATAGAACTGAACCTTGCAATATGAAAAGAATTTAATGAGTTCAATTTCAGCTTTATTATGGATGCTTCTATACATGACCAGAAGAGGTGGTTAACCATTTAATAACGTTTTTCATATATTTATGTTTGAAATCCACTGTTTTATCCTTTTAAATTTTCTGGTTTACAATGCAAGTGACTTAATATTAAGAGTGTGGGAGGCATAAAAAATATACCTTACTCAATGTCAAAAAATAATATGAAGTTATTGATCTGTAGATGGGAGGAAATTTAATAGGGGATCCCCCTCTCATTTACAAAGAAATAACTGAAACTACTCTGCAAAAGTTCACAAAAGAAATAGATTAAGAATGTAGGCATAAAATCAACTACTGTTTTCAATGTGTCTTCTGCAGTAGTTATATTTACAGAACACCACAAACATAAGTATTTATTAGAAGACTATAGACCTAGCAGTCTTTGTTGGCATTCTCTCTTTCCCATACAGTCACAGAGACATTTCATAATTGTGATCGCTAAAATTATTACTTTATCACTGAAAACAGAATTGTTTTCAGTGGCATATCATCATAATATATTTTGGGTTTAGAAGTTTTCTTCTTCTTCTTGGATTTCTTGAAAACATCTGTATATTTTATCAGAAACCAGTCTAATATGTGGACAAAAATCAATCATTTTTCCATCTCTCAGGCCTGAGTTGTATTATTTTGGCACATTTTACATATTCATGAAGGGTCATTCCAAACTTGTCCCTTAGGTATAAATTATTTATATCTGTGTTATTGTATCAAAAAAATCATTCCACATATAGCTTGGTCTATAAAGAAAACAAAGAACTAGATAAAGGAGACAAGTGCCTTAGAGGTGTCCAAGTGTCAGACATTCAGAGATAGAGACTTGAGACATAAAGACTAGCTTTAGCTTAGCACATCTAATGTCATTGCTCTCCATGTACCGGTCAGTTCCAGAAAGAGCACTCTCTCCTTTCATTGATAGCAGATGGAACCAGAGATGACCAACCTTTTCACTGTTATTGTATGATATAGGCAAATTGCAACAGTACCATGGAGACAGATCACTGCGCTCCGGGAACATAGGTTCAGGTATTCAGTTCATTACTAAAACCGCTAGACCCTGTGTTCTAAGACCTATATAAAATTCTGGGTTTTTTTAGATATGGGTCATTTCCATTCAGTTTTCAATTCTTGTACATACACGTTGTCAAACCAACCACCACAAGTGGCATACTTCTTGATAATTTGGGAGAAAAATAAGTTTTAAAAGGACTGTGGATACTCAGACAACAAAATCTTGAACACAAGAACTTAAAGATGTGGGATAACCCTGTTTGGAAGGAATGTTGACAGTTCATCTAGCCCAACCTGTTCAGAGCAGTGTCAGTCATATGATTAGACACAGTTGCCCCAGACATGAACTGGTCAGATCTTGAAAAATCTCTCAAGATGGATAACAGACAATTCCTCTGGACAACCTGTTCCACTAGTCCAATGCTCTAAAGTAAAAAAGGCTTTCCTTGAGTCAAAGTTGGAACCTATCATGTTTTAATTTGTATCTGTTGTCTCTTGCCCTCCCAGAATATGCATGGCTTCCCTCATACTGGACTATATAAAAGTATGAGGAAGATACTGTTTTCCAGCACTGACACAATAGTTGTACTCAAATGAAATACTTCAAGTGAAAGCACAGAAAATGTTATTTTATTTTAGGCTGCAGATTCTTACAATGAGTTTCATTAGCAGTTCATTTAATAAAAATAATAGAAAAATTAACCAACCCATTGTTCTCTGTTCACTGTTTCTATTTCTAGTTTTCATTATATGCTTTTCTGCCTTACAACACTGTCACTGAAAGAAAAGAAAAAATAGGAAAAGGAGAAAAATTGGAAATAAATCAAAATATCTTAAAAGTTTAGAATATCCATTTGAAAAATGGATATACAACTTCAGAACATTTTTTGTGTCTTCAATATTTTTCAATTCCAACAGAGCTCAAACTTTTCCATGCTACTAAATTTATAGAGAATGAAAACTTACACATTCCACTCTAACATAGTTAAAATGTCTCTGTCTTATCCAAGAAATTTCTTGCATCTGCAGAATCACTTGGAACTCTTAAAACCCTTGCTCATTCATTTGTTCAGAAAAAAACACTCTTGTATAGTTCTTCTACCCACCTTGATTACTGGCAAAGAAATTCAAAACACAAAGAAATTTTAAGTATATAAGAAATAATTTGAATATAAGACACTGCATCAGTGTTGGTTCTGTTAACTATGACAGATATTTGGACAGAATATTCTGTTAGTTGAACAGATTTAACATGGAATAATTTCTAGGCAAAGGCTAACATTTTCAAATGTCAGTACCCAAAAATCAATCACCGAGCATGCAATTAAGACATAATTTTCAACCGTACATCTGTGTAATTTTAACTTTCCAGTGAAAATATCATGAATACCCAACAAGATTATCTTTATATTCTGTGTATATGTAGTGCCAAGGTGTGAGAGGCTTCAGGTTTTGAGGGCAAGGATTCCATGAGAACCATCCTTCTCCAGATAAATTCCTTCCTTGATAATTGTAAATAACCCTCAACAAGCTCCATTACAGTTTATATCTTCTGTGCTTCTCAAGGGAGGAGACAATAAATATATTAGAGAGATGATCAGAAAGTTAGGTTTTCTGGATGGTGCCTAACATATTAGGGAAAGTAGGTTTCACATATATTAAAAAAATATTAATTTGTTTCAAATTATCTTTTATTATACAAAGTGCTAAGGATATAAGCATGTTTGCTCTTCCTTACTTCTGCAGAAAGTAGACATTATTGTTCATTTTTTTCCATCCACGCAGATCTAGATAATATTAGAAATAACACCCAGCAATGGTGCTTATTTTTATCCCAAATGGTTTTACTTATATACAATGACACTTTGGACCACAACATTAGAACTCATTTTAGCAGACATGTGCAAGCTCCCACTTCTACAAAAGGGAAAAAGGTATTAAATGTACATCACAAATTTAGAAGTAAGCAGCTGGCTGACAAATCTTCCCTCTACTGATTCTTGTCGTTAGCTTTTTTGTAAGTCTCCCAAGGATTTTCTTTAGCCTCACCATGTGATATTTCACTATTGCTATTTTTTACTCTTGCAGCAAAACCTAGTATTTCATCGTAAACAAATAGTGTTAACACTTCTGATGCTTAATGTTTTGTCAGTTTGCTCAGCAAGTGTGAAGAAAATGCAAACACTTCCAAGCCTTTTTTCATGCTGTCAGACTTCACTAAGTCGAGGAGATCTCCCAAATGGATGGTCTTGTATGCTGCGTTTAGAGCATTTGCTGAAAAAATAGGAGTTGAAACTCATGCAATTCTTAAAACAGGCAATACCTGGTTAGTAAAACCTTTCTTTCCACTTGGAACAAGTAAGCATTTTTCTTCACAAGAGGCTTATAGGCTATGAACATTTCTCTTAGCTACCACCAGCTTGCTTCCCAGAATGGCTTGCCTTCCTTACATTTCTGTGAATGGCTTCCTAGATATTGCTGTGCATAATTTTCTATACATGTTTTATTTTATCTTATAATATAAAACTCTGCACATTGTCTACCCAAGTAGTTATGTTTTTCAAAAATCTATTTTTTAATCAATATTTATATATTTCACCTCATACAACTAGTTCTTTTTCTCATGGGGGACAGGAAGGGAGTGGGGAGGAGGAGGGAAAATGAAAAACTACATCAGAATGAAATGTTTTGCAAAATATGGATTTTTCTCTTTCTTTCATTGCCTCTATTCATACATCCCTCTTAAAACAAGAAAGAGCTATCTGTGTCAGCTAAATCATCAATAACAGATACATTACCCAATTGTTCTAACTTACACTAACGTTAACAAATGTGGGCAACCTTAGGAAAAGTTAACATGCACAATTCCTACTATGCAGACTGGCACAGTTTTAGGGGTTTATGTAAAGTACTCAAAGACGTAATCCTGAAGCTTACTGTCCCTTTGATTTCAAAAGGTGTTTGAGATGCATTAAAACCTGGATGACCTAAAGTTCAATGTATTTAACAGGTGTCTAGTGCTTTTTGACAAGGCCTATGATATTCACGCTGGACTCTAGCTGCTAATCCAGTAGGTTATGGATTTCCCTACGTGATATCTGCAAGTGCCATGCAGCTATCTCAGATACTCCATTGCATCTCAAATGGCAAGAGATGATTATTTTTAAGCAACTAAATTAAGCCAGTAATAATGATCTGATACATCTCTTCTAACCAATTTAAAGCTTTCAATGAGATGCAAGATACCATGTTGCTCTATTCAGTACAATAGACAGAAGGAATGCTCATCATTCTTGGGGTTGTCCACCTGTGAAGAGCTGAGTGCAGTGTTTGGGCCTTGAGGTGGAGTGGGGTGGGGTTTGTTGTTTGCTCTTTTTTTAAAGTCTTTTTGGGGTTTTTGAACCATTCTTCACATATTTCACTCATGGAGTCTAGTCAAAAGTATTGTAGATGTGGTCAGAATTGGACTTCAGAAGTTCACATATACAATCCTCTTCCCTGAAAGGATCTGAGAATTTCACCAGATGCCTACAACATCCTTCATCATGCTATAGTAATAGTCAAGGCAGCATAATCAAGATAATGGGCCAATTGTTACAGCATGTTTATATCAGAAGCAGATGGGACTTAAAATCCTCTATAGTTTATTCTTTTTTAGCTAGCTATTGATTTTCCTACAAATACCTTAAATTAAACATTTAAGCTGTCTGCCTTCTCCTTTAGCTATAAATTAACCTGGTTGTCATTTCACTTTATGAAATGAATTCAACACACATCACTAATGTTCTAATATTTTATCCTATAACAGATAAAAGTGGCCTCGGAGGTGATGAGCAGCAGAGTGCTGGAGGGGTCAGCAACGGGTGCTCCATTACTGACCTGCCAGCAGGAAAAGAGGTGGAGAGGTAAAGAAGTTGTTGGTGGTGTCAGTTATCAATTAAACATTATTCTACCCATGCAGAACAGACAAAAGGTATGAAACAAGTGAGGTAAAAATAAAAGATATCTCTATAAGCCACTTAATCTTACCTAGGATGTAAAAGGAACATGACTAGAAAATTAAGAAAGGACTTTTTCTAAGGAATTGTCTAATTCTGGATGCAGGATTTATTACCTAAATTACTACATAACAGATATGATATAGATTATTTTGATAAAAAATTTCAATATCTCCTTTGCTGTTTTGAACCATACAGTAACGCAGATTTTATCACATGCCCATTAATCTAAAAACCAGAAATGAAAGGTATCTGGAATTTTAATTCACACTTGAGTGCATCACCCCGAAATGCCTTCTTGACAAACAACAGCAGCTTTAGCAAGCACACTCTGTTTAGCTCAAATCTGATCCTTTTTGAATGTAGCAAAACAAACTTAATAAAAGACTGACCTGTGAGGTTTAAAGAAAATTTCTCATCCTAAAGACTTTATTTTAAAACTTTTCTACCACCACCGTGAATATTTTATGTGTGACTGCTCCATACATTAATTTATTTCTGTTTAAAGCTTATATTATTTGCATCATGAGAAATAAGTTTCAGCAGACCAAATACAAAAAACATGGTCCCTGCAGGACAGGGAGAGGAAAAGAAATACGTCCGAGAGAAGTAACAAATCAATGTTAGCCAAAACATTGGACAAAACCAGACAATTGCAACATGTTCTAGGGAAAAAAAAAAATCATTAACTAATTAAAAAGTCTCAATTACTTAGGGACACACAGAATTTTATTACTTGAGCTGTGTAATAAACTGCTCCTAGTAATATCCTTGACTTAACAGAGAACAACCCAACAGTACAAAAATACAGAAAATAAGTAAGGGTATCAAAAACAAGCCTCCAAATTGCAAAGTATCTGAGGTATGCACTAATTCAATCTAGGTTGTGGTCTCAGAACGCTACTGTGACTTAATGATAAATTTCTTTTCCTGAAGGAGTTAATTCCAAAGCCAAAAACCCACTGCCATTCCTACAACCAATATGAAACCCTTCAAGCATATACTAGAAGTACCTGGTGGGGAGAGGGAAATAAAAAATATCTATATCAATGTATTTCCAGGCCATTTACCCAGGCTGAAGGCAACAAAACTGGAAGGATACTATAGAGAGCATTCAGCAGCCAGCCTCTGATGCCACCCAAAGTTTCCAAACATCTGTCTTAACTTCTAAATGGACAGAAAACACTGTAGGGGAAAAAAAACAACCAAACAAACAAAAAACCCACCAAAAAAACCCAAAGCAAACAAACAAAAAACCCCCACCACAATTACACTCCATTTCATGTAATTAAAACACTTCTTTCCACATATACAATAAATTGCCACAGGAGTTGCTCACTTGAATCAGACATCTTGTTAGAATATTTTAAAAATAAAGACTAAACATTTTTCCAAGAGAAACAAACAAAAAAATTAATGGATAGGCAAGTTTAATTTCTTGCTTCCTGCTGGACTTCTGGTTTGTATGTTTTTGTTCTGTTTCAGAATGATTTTTAAACAGACTTGAACATCCCTTTACATAACACTGTCAGCTTGAACCAGATTTATTTGTCCAATGAAGTATGTTTTATCAGAACATTCATTACCCTTTTTGAACATAGTGGAGTCAAGGATCAGAAAGCAATTTTCCTTCTTTCCTGTTCTCAAAAGTATGATTTTTTTTAGTGAGGTTAAGCAGTGCTTTTTCAAATTCCCTGTGCTTGATGTGTCATCTGTCGATGAGTCAAGCCTGTTATGCTGGAACTCAGAATACAGGAATGGTCCCTCACTTTGAAAAGTTAAAAAAGGAATGCTTTATTGTTTCTATAGGGGAATTTGAAATATGCTTTCCTATTATTTGTAGATGTCACGGCCATACCCAGTGATACTTTGTACACAGACTCTTCAAATATTCATACTTCCACCATGTCTACATTGCCTAACTACTTCTGTTTGGAAAGACTAAAGCGACTACATCAACATGAACAGACTGGAATTTCTTTGCATTTTTAGAAACATCTGCTCTATATGTCATCATATAATATATCTATACATTTACTGTAAAAGAAATGGAGGTGTTACTTTTCTGCCAAAAATTTATGTACAGGACATTACTATTTTTGACACACTCCAGATGGAGCACTTTGAAAAGGATAGTTTAGCCTTTGCAGCCATGGGTAATGGATGTGTACCCATCCTCTAGATGAAAACGACTCTATGAAGTAAACGTTTAGTCTGCCCTTTTGCTTTTCACTGAATTTTACTTCTAACAGCTGCTTTCTAGTTCACATAAAAATATACAGATAATTGAAGGAACAAAGCTTTGCATCAAAAACACACAGAAGTTGTGGCTGCCCCTTCCCTGGAAGTGTCCAAGGCCAGGCTGGATGAGGCTTTGAGCAACCTGGTCTAGTGGAAGGTGTCCCTGCCCATGGCAGGGGGGTTGGAATTTGATTATCTTTAAGGTCCCTTCCAACCCAAACCATTCTATGATCTTATGACTCTATGAAAACTTGAGTTGTCTTTCTAAGTGATCAGTTTATTCCCTTCCTTAATTAAAGGGAGATGGAATTCACAGGTGCAAACTCCCAGGAAAGTATTCAGACAATGATAGTCTAGATAGGGGTACCCTTTACGGCACTTACTATGAAACTGTGCCATTATGTAAAGCATCATGTAATATTCACAAGGAGAAAAGAAAAACAAACCCAGGACTGAGGCCCTTCAGATTGGTAACAACTTTTAGCTACGGCATTTGTAATTTTTACAAGCTCTTATATCCTCTATTACCTTGCTTAAAACATAGAAGATCAGTGAAAAAAATTAGATATGGTATGGAAAATGATCAAGCACTGGTATGGTTTAGGAGACTTTGACAGGGTAGGTGGGCAGGAGGGTAAGATTTATCAATTTCCCAAAGTACTCATTTCATTGCTACAGGTGAGGCAGCAGTGCAAATGTGATATTTTCATTTTCCCCGATCTACATTTAATTTCTGAAACTCTGCTCTCCTCAGTGAATTGTCTTGGCTGGACATCTTTGTTCTTGGTATACTCCAATTTCAAAAGGAAGTGCTGGTCCCATTTAAACTTCATGCTACTATTTGTAATTAACTGCTGATAATTAGTGCAACTAATTTACAATTAAGTTGTAATTAAAATATTTTGCACTTAACTGTAACACAAATGAACTCTTAAACACAATTGTCAGTTAAAGAACACATCTGTTTTGTATCATCTGAAATGTTGAACTGGTTCAAGAGATAGTACACAATATCTAAAATAAAAAAATCTTAATCACAAACTTTCAGAATGTGTATGTAGCCAGCACTGTCAAGTACTTCACAGTAAGTAGATAAATACCTCCATGACCATTATGGGGAGGGGAATTGTGCCCGCACAGTCATAATGGGGTTGCCAGGTCCTCAGCACCAGCTGTTTGACTCTGCAGATCCACTCCTATTTATCCACCTGCCAACACAGAAGTAACCCAACTGCCTGCCAACTGTATGTTAAGCACCACAACTAACATTTCTTGCATATGTTCATTCTTTTTTTCTCTCTCTCACAAAATCAGGCAGAGAGGTTGCTGCTAAATAGCACAAGACATTCTCTCTCTTCAGTGGCTGAGCAATCTGTCTCTGTGGTCTTCCCAGCCTTTATGAGCCCAAGGATTTGGAAAACACAACTATCACATAAATCCAACTAAATCATATTGTACAGAACAAAGCAGAGACAGAACTCTGGCTGGCCCTCACCATTCAGAAACACAGTGCTGTGCTCATACCACTGATATGTGGAAAAACAAATGCTTCTCCCAACTGACAATTTTTAAATTTCTTTTTTTCTTTCAATAAATAACACTAAGTTAGTGTGGATGCTTTTTTAAGATGGAGAAGAATGAAGAAACATTAAGTGGTATTGAACACCAAAACATCACTTCACCTAAGCAGCAGGATGTTTATATCCTTTACTGGAAGCTCCTTGACTCCACAGAATAATGAAATGCATTTTTAAGCAGGTCAAATATTAGGCACTTCATCTGCCAGGAGTTTCCCATCAGTACAGAGAGAGGACATGGACGAAAGAGGCTCTTCCATCATTTCAGAACCTAGGAAAGGCTGGTGCTACTGTCAGGTGACTGTTAGTGGTATTGGATGTTGGTTTATCTAAATTTTCCTTCTATCAAATTTGATTATATATCATTAATATTTCTTAATATAACCGGCTTTTTTTTTTTTTTTTGCAAGATTTGGGTCTATATTAAAAACTATTCTGAAAATGTAATTTTATGTATGCTTCTGAAAATCATTGGGAACAATTACATGTGTAGAATATTTAACTGCATGTATGCACGTGGATAATTACCACCATTTACATGTAGACATCCTTAAACATTTGCAAGAACAATCATAATATTTGGACAAATTTATTAGCTGGACAATTACACAAATTATACATTTGTATTTTGAATAATTCCTGTATTTTTTCTGTGTTCTGTGTAATATTTGATCAACTCATTAAGGAACGTAGATTAAAATTCAGGAATGTCTGTATGCGTGCCTGTTACACTTAATTAGTGATTGCTGAAAAAAAAAATCTGAGAATTATCATGCTGCATCATGGCAGAGATCTACACAGCAATAAATCATTCTGCACAATGTTTTGGTTCGATTCACTGTCTTTGGTAAACTTAAACAGGTGAAGTAAAATACAGTATTTTTCATTATGTCAGGGTTTAATTTTGGACGTTTATTTACAAATGCACAAGCCATTTAAAGAAAGAAATAAGCATCATAGTAGGAAGGTATAGTATTACAGGGATTTTTTTTTTTTTTTTTTTTTTTACTGTCAAGCTGTAATGGCTTCAGTGTATATTAAATATTTAAACACGTATACCATACATTTAAATACTGACAGAACAGCAGAGGATAAAAATGCAGCACTTCTGGTATAAAGATTTCAGATACAATGAAGGGCATGAAAGCAAAGTAAGTGTGTAAGTGTGAATCATCCTGCTAAGATGCTGAAAATGTTCAAAGGGTTAAGGATGGCAAATCACATTTTGTTGCTATGTGCAGCAAGGATAAAAATCTACTGGAACCCCCTTTAATAGGTGAAAGGTGGTCTGAGCCAAAACGCACATACTGACGTCCAACCCTTCCCCAGAGAATCAATGATGTTTTTTGTGTGTGATCAATGTAATATTCCACAGCTAAATTTAGGGACTCTGCATCCTATGAAAATGGCACCTCTCTGACTAATTAACAATAAAAAAAAAATTGTGGTTATCTACAGGTTTCGTTATTTAATCTCCAAGGTTTTGATTAACTTAAATCTTTTTAGTAAGGACAAAAGAGTATATATAAAAAAAAAGCATTTCTAATGTTGTTTATTCAGAAGGGATTCTGTAATTTTCCCTAGTCAGCTTGTAAGATTACACCATCTTTGCTGTTAACTCCCCTAACCCAAGCAACATACAGTGTGAGACAGACTGCTAATAAACCTGTTTCACTGTGTCTGTGTATTATTTGGCTAAATCATAAAGTATGTCTACATCACTTCTCCTTTTTATTTTGGCATGTTAAAGACTTTTACTAATAGAGATAATAATATTCGGTGTTTGATTTTGATGTGTTAGAAGAACGCTGAAAAGTTAAAAACAGATGTCTTTAACCACAGTGATGGAAATTGTTTTCAGGCATATTTTATAAAGCAAACATCTTTACTCCCAGGTCGACTCTCCTTTCGGTACTGGCACTGCATCTGCGTGTTTACAAGGCGTGGGGTGATACACGTTGGTCCACCAATGTCACAGGGAGTTTTGTCTGATATCAGTGGGGTCAGATTCCACTTTTAATAATTCATTTGTCACACAGGCTGAAGTATTTGCAGTGATACAGTGAGTGGGTATTGTGCAAAGGATGAAATAAGGAAGAGACACTTTCACCATAGAAACTCTTCCAGAAGTCAGCACCACTGTAAGCCCTGTTTTCCTCAAGCGCTCTGAAGATTCTTGCTTATATGCTATCGCTCTGCCCAAAAGCGCACAACGAAAATCATTTAAATGAAGATTTAAAGGAAGAAACAGACCTGAAACTCAGGGAATAAGAGTTCAGGTCTCAGCTCTGATATCAGCTTGTTCTAAAACCTTAGGAAAACCCCTTATGGCTCAATTTAGAAACATTAATATGAAAAATTAGCACATAAGATTTTTGAGTCTTGCAATTCATATCACAGTGAGAAAAAAACCAGGAATGTCTGGTTTTGGAAGGATCCTCTGCACTTTACCTTTTTTTCTCCTTCTTAACCTTATCCGCCCTTTGTAAAATGGAAAAATGAAAGTACATTATGAAAATTAGTATTTTACTATCAAGTATTTAATCTCTCTCTGTAAGATTTACCTTATCAAGCACAAGTTCATTAGGAATAAACTTCATATCACATAGACATTATTTTGTAATGTTTTTTATATTAAGCTTACATTCAAATGCATTTTTGCAGGAAGAAACCTACACTAGCAAATAGAACAAATTTTCAAGAACCAGTTGACCTTGATGCAGGAAAAAATCCATGATATTTTGTCCAAATACCTATAGAAAAGTCGTAAGTGCATAATTTCATGGTGACCTTGTGTTTTGGGCAGACACGACCTCCACAGACAGAGAAGTTGTGTAGCATTATCATTAAACCAACAAGAAAGAAGGATATATTGGTCAACAAAAGTCAGGCTTACAGTTTTACTATCCCTGAGTTAGCAACACACGGACAACTCAGCTACAAAGCTGCATATTTTAAATTAGCCAAATTGGCCAAATTTTGACCAATGAGTAGAACAGCCTACATGTGGATTCCCAGACACACAATAAGCATCACAGCCCTCCAGTAATATTTTTATACTTACAGAGCTAACAATACTTTCAGGTTTATTTACAATTATGGGCCAAGCCCTGATACCATCATTCTACAGCATAAGAGATACATATAGAACTCTCCAGCTGCTACAGGCACGCCCTTACCCACCTTGTTTTGCATGAAATACAAAGGTTTTGTAAATGTATACATTGTCACAAAAATATGGATCTTGTCATCTTATCAGGTCACTGTAAAGACAGAACATTGAAAACATTTTTTCCTATTGCAGTGGACACATAAACAAACAAATCAAATCTCTTCTCAGACCATTCAGCTCTGCCTTGCCTAGAGAAGGCAAGACACATAGCTGTCAGGATGATTGCAATCCTATCTAATCTCCTCTGAAAAGTGTGAGGACTTGTTTTCACTAGCTTTCTCCACAGTCTCCCTTCACAGACAGACTCCAGATGCCAACATTCCTCTAGAAATAAAGTTTCAGGGCCATTTTATAAGCACATGGCCTTCTGGTGGAAAAAAAGAGACCATTCACATATTATCCTTCATCCAAATAAATAAAAAAGAATTCTGGCTTGTACCTTGGAGAAAGAATATGCACAGAACTCTGTTCAGGATTCCTCTCTGTAGAGTATTTTCTATTCAATATTAAAACAAACTGTTGTGACTGAAAGGCATGGGAGCCTCAGTCCTTCTAGGGAGCAAAGACCTGTGAATGCCCCTCTACCCAAGGGGTACTGATCATTACCAACTCTTGACTATCACACAGTAAAATAAGGAAGCCATCTCTATTTCACGTGAACATGTGCCGTTGTCTTGGATTTTTTTAATCCTGTAAACCATCTGTGCAAACAATAAGCTGCAGTTGAATTTTAGCAATGCTCAGGTATGTCTAATTGTGAATGCCACCCACTGCAGTTTTACATATTAAAGACAGGTATCCTATCAATGTGCCTCTCAAAAAAACCCCAAATCAAACTCAAATCCAAACCCCAGCCCCCTCAAAACACCCATCTTTTAAAAATGTGCTTAAAAAATCTTTCTAGGCCCATTATCCCAGGTCACAAGCCAGGGAAGTTATACCTTTAACAGAGTTAATATGCTGGAAAGAATGAGGACAGGAAGGACAGATGGAAAACTAATTTGGGAGATATTCAAACATTTGAGAAACTAAGTAACTGATTCAGCTCCATTCCCACAAAACGAGAATGATGTGTGTGGTAGAACTACCAGAAACATCTACAGTTGAAACACTAGAAGACAACTCATTCACTTGATAATTTGCTGAAGGTTTCTAGCTGGCAGGATTTGTAGCTGTAGTTAACCTGCTCTTAACTATGGTTTGTGCTTTATGCAATGATAAAGGCTGACATAATGAAAGCAAACTTCAGTTAACTACAAATCTTGTGCACAGGATTTTTTCAGGTGTTTACTCATTTAATGCCCCTGCAAGCCCAAATGCAAGTTGATTATTCCCAATAGCGCTCCATTTCAAATCAGGGACACAGAGACAGAGAAAGTTTACTTGAACTATCCCAAGCACAGTTTTGGAACAAATTGTTTTTGAGTATGTTCAACATCTTTGGAACAAAATAGTCCAGGCAGTCCTATCTATTTATGTTCAACATTTTGCAAACAGCGTTTAATCTGACTGAAGTAACGTGTGACTGCACTAAACGAATAAAAAAAAGAAACCACCTAAGTATGATCATAAGCTATTTTTCAGATGACTGTCATGTTCCTGGCAAAAAATAGGCAGCTCTCAGTGTACGTATTATGTCTGTAGAGTGAACGAGGTTGTTGTCCATTGGAATCCTGCTTCATTTGAAGCAAAAAGGAAATACGTGAGCTGAAAATGGAAGAAATTGCAGAAGAGTACGAAACTGGAGGACAGTAGGATTAGGTAACTTCCAAGTTCACATACAACAGGCTTCTAGCACAGACAGAAGACATTCTTTTTGGTCTCCTCTTCTAATAACAGGCAGTATAGAAAAAAATCTGTTCATGTAGTACAAGGAAATATTTGGTTTGCCCTTACAGCCCAGCTTTTTGTCTGTGCAGTGCTGTGGGTGCACTGCTCTGCCCTGGACTTCCACACTGCTAACAGGAAAAATCAGTCTTGAAAACAGACCAGTTGTTGGAACAAAACCAATTACAATTCCATTTTTTTCATGGGTGATACAACCCACTCTTCTCAGATTAGTTTTTCTAAATGCTTTCTATTTAATAGATTCAATGGAAAACTATATAAGTCTTGCATAAACAATACTTTTAAACAGTCACAGACATGTCACATTTATTTTTCCCTTAAGACAAATATGCATAAAGTTTCTAGAAGATGGACTTCAGACTTTCTTTTCGAATCTCAAAAAAAAAAAATATGAAAAGACACTCAAGTTATCAGGGACGATGAGTCACATGATTAGAAGTAGCAAGGAAAATTTAATTATATGAACTGTTTCTTGATCCAGAGCTCAAATTAATATGTCCATGGCAGGTGAGAGTACAACACATCCAGAAATTAATACTGGCTCTGCAGTTCTCAGGAACATGGAAACACGCTTACCCAATGTGACTGACAGCAGTCACCAGGCAGCTAAGATTTGAGGCACCTTACAGCACCTAGGTGAATACATGATACATCTGCGCTCCACCCTACCTGAAAATTTCCTCCCCAGAAGGCTGAGAAGCAGGAGTAATCCTGTGGAACATTTTTAGCCATGGGGCACAATGAATTTAGCCCTGTACCTCTGTCATCATACTAACACAAAAAATACTGTTACTGACCAAATGTCATTTGTGGCTTGCAGTGTGTAAGTGGGATTCCATGTTAAGAATTGCTTGTTCCTGGCTTCATTAAATGTTGATGATAACAATATATAGATTGACCAGTGTATTACAGTCCTGCCCTCTAAGGGTATCTGTGGCTGCCCTGTAGATAAATTAAGTGAAATGCAAATTAATAAAACCCCAAACCACTAAACCAGTTTGTGAAAGACTGCTTGTATTAGTGCTTTTGTCACTGCAGGCAACCAGAGTGTGAAGCTGGTAAGAAGTCAAGCAAGCTCTTGACGTCAGTTATTTCTCATTTGGAACAATTTTTAACAATCTTTTACTTATGTTCATGTGCTGATCATTGATTAAGCCACAGGGATGTTTCCTCTGGCGTTTCTTTGCCCTTATTGCTATAAACAATGTAGTACTTTTCCAAACCACTTTGTTTCAGACACTGCGTATAAGCTAATAATAAATGCACCCTTATATTTTTTGTTTTTCATTAATAGCTAGAAGACAGTTGATTTTCTGACAAGCTCTGGATCCCTGAAACACTCATAATTATCAGCAACAAGTTATGTTTATTTCTTAGTCTCACTTGAACATTAGAATTTATGCACAAAGAATAAATCATTCCTCTAACAGAATGATCAATTTTTGTATTCCTCCATGTAGTTACACATTAGTCACTTGGCATTTTCAGTTAAATGAATATGTTCACTTAAAATAAATAGTAAGGAAAAAAACAATAGCAGACATACCGACTTCACAGGCAAGCAGCCTGCTTATTGCTCTAACTAAGGGACTTTTGATGTTATAAGAAACCATTGATGGCTGCTTTCATTCACATAGCACACACAGTGATTTTAGACAGAATTAATTTCTTTCAGTGTCTTTTATTGAAAACAAAGAAAGGTTCCAGTTCCCAGATTAATAACCTGTGAGTTATTATTTCAGCTGAGTTCAGTGAATATTGCATGTGTGTGCCTGGATTTCATGGGTTTTTACAGCATAGAACCCACTAATATGGACTCCACAAGTGGTTTTGTTTGGGGTTTTTTTGTTTGGGTTTTTTTTTTCCCCCCCCAGCTTTTTTTCCATACCATTTTCAAAAGCCATTGGTATTTCTTGCTACCAACCCTTAAAAGCCTTAAGTTACCTCACAACAGTTGTTGATCTCAAGGCAGAGTCACTGGAATAGGTGCTGCAGATCAACAAATGAAGTCTGAGAACTTTTTCGGAGGAGCTGTGTACACTGCAACTACCAAACATAAGCAAGTCTGGTAGGTCAGCTATGAATTGTACATGAGATGGCTTGTACTCCATGCTGAAGCCAAACTTGCAGTTGTCAGACAAGGAAAGATGGGAAACTGATACAGTGACTGATAGGAAAGAACACCACACCAAGAATTGCTGTTAACAGGAATATTGTCCCTTTCCTTCCCATCTCTGATTACAGTCAGGCATGATTCATCTTTCAGGCTAGGACTACTCTAAAACACGGGAGAGCAGAGATACATGGCCTCCCAAAGAAGGTGGGAAAAGGGAGTGGGAGGTGGAAGGAAGGGAGCAGGTCTGAAATAGCAGGTGTGCAAAAGTACAGGAGAATGAGTTTCCCCCCCTCTCTTTACAAGCTGCTAGACTCTAGAAACCTCATTCTTCTGATTTCCATTAATTACTGATCTTCACATAGAGCATATATTGTTTTTTTTTTTTCTTGCTGATTATAAAGTCAATGCATTCTTAACTGAGAATGGGCCAGCAGAATAAACCAATTACGAAAATCTTAAGATCAAATTTCTGGCTCTGCCATTTCCATCCATAGAAAAAACAGTTGAACCCTCTCCCCTTTTTATGATTATGTGAAATAACCCCCACCTTTTTATCTAGCTACGAAGTCATGAGCCATCGGGAACACCGACTGAGAATGGTATAATGCAGAGCACTGCACAGCTATGAGCTAGCAGACTAAGTAGTTACACATTTCTGTGGTTAGGTCATATAGTAACATGATCAGCCTACTATCAACTAGACCTGAACCTTTCAG
>NW_010224912.1:60091-64054 GCF_000690775.1 Eurypyga helias
ATTCCGTCATTTTCTGCTATTGTTTCTTGCTTCCCTCAGACATGTTCTAAACTGTGACAAGAAAGAAATCCTTTAAGCTTATTCACACATCTTTTTCTGTCTAAAATGTGTTGAAGCGTGAGGTAACTACTATTAGGATGCTTCAGGATAAGTATTTTTGTGTACATGACGACAGCAATTATTACTGGTTCTGAATGTTGCATTCACAGTACTATGGCCTATTTGGTTATTTCCCCTTCTGTTGGATATTTGGAAATAATTGAATAACTAAAATGATCATTTTGTTGGGCCTACATGACAAGGATTTAGTAGGTGTAAAGGCTGCAGTGGTGACTTCTGTGAGAAGATGCCAGAAGTTTTCCCCCCAAGTGCTACAGAACCAGTTCCAGACAGCTCCAAGATGGACCTGCTGCTGTTCAAGACTGAGTCCATCAACAATGCTGGTAATGCCTCTGTGGTAACATTTTTAAGAAGGGATAGAAACCACTGCACAACAGCAGCTGGGAGAGAGAATTGAGAACACATGAGAGAAAGAACCATGCTGACAGCTGGGTCAGTGGAGAAGAAGGGGACGAGGTGCTCCAGGCACTGTAGCAGACAGAGATGCGGTGGCAGCCTGTGGTGCAGCCATGGTGAGGCCGGCTGTGCCCTGCAGCCATGGAGGGTCACGGGGGTAAAGACCCACCTGCAGCCCAGGGAGGACCCCACAGGAACAGGTGGGTACCTGAAGGAGGCTGTGACTCCATGGGAATCCCATGCTGGAGCAGGCTCCTTGCAGGACTTGTGATCGCATGGGTGACCCATGCTGGAACAGTCCATTCCTGACAGACTGAACCCCATGGAAAGGACTCATGCTGAAGAAGTTTGTGAAGGACTGTCTCCCATGGGTGGGGACCCCATGCTGGAGCTGGGAGAGAGTGTGAGGAGGAATGAGTGGCAAAGGTAACGTGATGAAGTGACCTCAACCCCTATTCCCTGTCCCCCTGCACCACTCAGGGGGAAGAGGTAGAGAAACGGGGAGTAAAGTTGAGCTTGGAGTAAGATGTTTTAAGATTTGTTCTTATTTCTCATTATCCTGTTCTGATTTAGACTGGTAACAAATTAAGGTACATTTCCCCAATTCAAGTCTGTTCTGTCTGTGACAGTAATTGCTGAGTGATCTCCCTGTTCTCATCTCAACCCATGAGCCTTTATGTTATATTTTCCTCTGAGAGTCCTGCTGAGGAGGAGGAGGGATAGAGCAGCTTGGTGGGCACCCGGCATCCAGCCAAGGTCAACCTGCCACATCATTTACCTATCAAGGCATCATCAACTCCAGGAGCAGAGCTTTGGAATAAATTCAGCTCCCCTTGATACTAGTGACAGTTTTGCCATTCCTCCCCGAGGTGCAAAGTGCACACTAGTCATACGCCAGTGGTTGCTGCTATTAACTGGAAGAGATCAGCATATTCAAAGTGTATACTGAATGATACTGTAAGCACGAAAATCTTTCCTTATGAATGTTTATATGTCTTCCTTCCCCCACACCCCCCTTTTAAGACTGAAATAAACTCTGTAAAAACAACAAAAAAAAGGGCCTGGAAGAAGTGGGAGAATGAAAACATAACTACAAAGTATCTCCAGTGGAGAAGCTAACATTTTGAATCACTCCTTTGAGGAAGCCTGCTTCTCTCAGCTCTTACTGCAGCGTTCTTAGTTAAGGCCCTTACACGTCTTCCAGTTGTCCTTGTTCAAATTACCATTCCTAAAAAAAAAATTATGGCTGTAAAATAAAGGGCCATGGACAAGGAATGGAAATAGACCTAGAATGGAAATATTTCTGTTAGCAGTCCCCCTACTCTAGATGGAGGTCACTCCACAGAGAGCAATGAGAAGTCTTCCTGCCTGGGGAGGTTTTCTGACCAACAGATATTTATTTTATTGTTTAATTCAGTGCACCCACAAAGCATGAAGGGCTAGCAGTTACAATAGTTGCAGTAAAAAACACATTAAGTAACCAAAAAGTTGTTCCTTGTTCCTCTCACAAACCTGTATTGAGCGGAATACTGTTCTCTTCAACACAATATGAATTCAAATTCACCTCAGATTAGTGTTGGGTACCTAGGTACCTGAAGGCTCTTCTCTCCCTCACCCTGCCACCCAATGCAATTTCCAAAAGTACTGTTGTGTGTACAGCTAAGCAAACATTCAGATTATACTCACTGAAGGCAGCAACAGAGGTTAAAAGAGAAATACTATTAGCATGCAGTGCTACTCCTACACCAACAGCTGGTAAGCCCTCAGAAAAGCATAAATAAACTAATTAGACACAGAAAAATCTTCAGTGTAATGATGCAGATCCACGCATTGTACCATCTTCTTTGATAAGCGAGGAGAAAAGGGAATTAACACAATTAATCACTTGCAGGCACATGACCTATGCACCAGTGACCTTTATCTAAGCAGCAAGGTACCTTTACATGTATCTACGTGCTGATGTACGCAAGCATGCCTGGCTACCCATTAACCGGACATAAATTCCATCAATTTCTCTGCTCAGCTTTTCAAGGAAAACTTTTTTTTTTTTTTCATTCCTAAGAGCTGCACCAGTCTAAAAATTCCCTAAGGAATGTGTGGGAGCGCATGTTACCTCTGTAATAATACTCTGATTGTGAAATTTTCAATAACTATAATGGAATAGTGAAGACAAGTCATTGTAGAAAGTGAGAGCACCTATTAAAATTTAATTACAGTATTTCTACTGTTGCTTCCAAAAACCTGCAATGCTGTGTACCTTTCCTGGTATGTATGCAAGACTACTATTGGACTTTTAGCCAGAAGAGTAAAAATTAGTACTTAACAATTTAATGTATTAGACTGGAGAGAAGAAGGTGGAAAGGGGAAAGAGGAATTCTACAAGATCTGAGAGATGACTATTACAAAACAGCCAACTTCGACAACAACTGCACATATGGATGTATGAACCTATGTCTACTCCCTTCAGGTTATTAGATTTAATTCTGTTCAGATGGAGGTAAACTTTGTTCACCTGAGCTTCTTCCTCTTCCATTTCAACAGTCATACCACAACACAGGCATGGACCAAACTACACATTTCATTAGATTTGGTGCTACATAAGGCTTTTCACAGAATGTTTTTATTCCTCTCCAAATAACATTTATTTGCTTTTCAACTCAAAGGTATATGCATGAATTGCACAATCATACCCACCTAAGATTTGGTTTTCAAAATAAGGCACAATTCCAAAGCATCCATGGCTGCTGGCTTCAATAAAAGCAGAACATAAATGCTGCAGATTAGATCCTGTGCTGTTATACAGCGTTGCAGCTCAGTTTTAATCACCTTATTAGCAGTGGTTTTAAGTCTAGGTCAGGATGTCCTCTGACACAGAGTTTAATGACATATTAGAGGTATAGATAATAGTATCAGTTTTCCAAGTTTTCCAAAAGTGAAGAAAGTGAGAATTTAAAGGAAATAAGAAAGAGGCTTGGAATGAATTTAGTGCTGATGAAATAGCCAAGAGTTTCTTCCAGCCACAGGTTCTCCTACCCTTTGAGATCTTCAAAGTCATAAATGTATTTTCTTCTTGCTCGTTTCGGAAATATCTTGTATGTTCTTAGCAATGTATAAAAACTACTTGTTAATGACCTGCAACTTTTCTGCTGACTGTGGGGCACTGCCGTTTTGCCACAAGGCCACAACCTACTTCAAGTGTTTTGCAGTCATTTACTGCTCAGAAATTAAAACAAAATGGAGGATTTTAAATTTCACAATACTTCATGCAGACAAGATTTCAAAACAGCAAGAACTGTGAAAGTCTTAGTGGGTCACAGAAAAGAATACTACAGGCAGGGGGTCTTTTCTTTATGCACCATTAATGATCACACAACTCGAGGGAAGTGAAGTATGCTACTGCTAAAAACCTGCCTCCCATCAATGGTACAATTCAGCATAAATTTCCCT
>NW_010224912.1:64085-86966 GCF_000690775.1 Eurypyga helias
AGAACACCGATTTACTCCAGATATTGGACCACTCATTCACTCCTGAGGTATGAGGTTAGGGTATGTATTCTACCATTTACTGGAAGCAGTTGGAACATTCCCTTCATCTTAAAAAAGATCTTCGGCACCCACTACTGTAATCTTTACATTTATAGTAACCTGCCAGCTTCTGCTTTTATTTAAAGTAAGTTCTAATTGTACATGGGATTTTAGGTCTCAGTTTCTATTTGTAATATGGATCAGCATTCTCCTACAGATTTTTCAGGGAAAGCTGAGAAAACAGTATTTTTTTAAGAATGCAAGTGAAGAGGTAGATTTTTTTTTTTTCTCCCAGTGCTGGGAGAACAACAATTTAAAACAAACAGAGACAATGATGAGCAGTACTTGAAAAAGAGACATTTTCATTCATACACTTACTACTGTATTTCCACCAGAGTCAGAATTATAAAATTCACACTATGAATTCCATCAATTAATTTTTATCATTCAATACTTTCTTTTCATATTGAATTTTTTTTTCACTAATACATAATTCCTGTAGGAATATTACAGGATTATTTGCAAAATACTTCTTTTTCCTCCTCTTGAGTTTTCCACTCTAAGCAGGAAATTATTCTCCTAGTATTTGGATGAACTCCAGGAAGAGAAGTAGACTAATAATGTATGTGCTGGATGAGAAAGGATTATAGACAATGGAATACAGTATGCTTACATATGCTTACTTCAAAAAAAACATCCTGCTCTTCCAACACCACATTTTTACTGTTGTTCCCTGCTGCACACTCTAATGAACAAGTTATGTTCTTCACCTTTATAGATCTTGTCTTACGAGAGAATTGTGCAGTGAAATTATTAATTGCAGCAACACTCCATACCAACAGAAGGATTTATCCACACCTCTACTTACACTGTTTCTCAGGAATTTAACATGCCAGTGAATTTGTAGATTTAACTTACTGTAGATTTAATGTCTTGTAAAAGAGAACATCAGATGTTTTCCTCATTCCAGTAGGCTACATTTGTCCTGTGAGCTCATGCAAGAACCTTGTAAACAACAAATGATGCGCTAGCAGTAGCTTATGTCTACAGAGATCCCATAACTAAAAAAGAAATACAGATATTGATATTGCTTAAATACCTCAGTTTGGGATAAATGTAAAAAAATTAAAGTATCATGTTCTGTCCTCTTTTCCATTTCCTGCCCTTAACAAAATTAATCAGTTTGCATGGTATTTGTATTTGCACTCTTCCACCTGGCTGCAGAGCAGGTGGTCTGGGAGCTGGAGTCCAACTCAGTCATAATGCAAGGGAAAGCATTTAAGAGCCTAGGAAGGGGAAATGTCTTTAAAACAAACAAACAAACACACACCCAACAGTTTGGGATAAGGGAAAGTGAGCTCCACAAGCTAGGCAAAAAGAACCTACCCTATCCCCCAGTGTTCTGTGGGGTTCATGAAGATACGGGTTCTGACCCCAATCCTTTCACCTGATGGGAGTAGAGGCCCAGGAAGTAGCACATAATATTTAAATTCAACAGTGGGATATGTAGTTTTTCAGATGTACATCATATATTTCACTGTGACCATTTGGCCAAAAGAGTATATCAGGGCAATAGAAGGAAGTACAATTGTTAACTTTTGAGTGTATTGCCTTAGAACTTAACCCCTTGGTCTAGAGAATACAACAGGCAAATAATATGTTATACCGCATTATATGTCCAAGTTGCTCTACCAGGGAATGAGCAAGTAAGCTCTGACTTGTACTTTACTTTGTGACTCATATCTGTATTTTGTGTCAAATTCTGCTGAAGACGTTATAGTGATTGAATACCATAAAGCATTCTAGGTTTCTATGTATTACTCTTCTTTGCTTGTCCAGCAAAATGAGCGTATCATATAAAACACTGCTAACTCTTTATCCTCATATTAATAAATAAATTTTATTTTTCATTTCAGCATAATTTTTTTCAAGTTTCATCAGTGGAACTTACCAAAAAGCCCAAAATGTAGTACCCAAAACTGAAGAGGCTAAATCTCAATTCAAAGGATGTGAAGAGACATGAAAGAAAGATTGAGTAAAGTTTAAGCCAATGAAAGTATGAGTCATTATTATATAACAAGCAAGTTGGGTATGTTCTGATATTTTAAGCTGAAGAAGAGATAGGTTGAGAGGGGAAGAGAGCACAGAAGTGGGAGTCAACAGGGGAACTGAGGTAAAGTAAGTGGGTATGTAAAAGTTTAAGAGCACTAATAGGAATTTATGTTCTCTTAATTCTTGTTTTCCTACTTTTTTTTTTTTAATCTGAGGTGGAGCTCTTAAAAAAAAAAATATTATCTCTGTTTTCATCCCAAGAGTTGAAGTATCCATTTAAACCATATCAACGTAATTAATTTTCACTAGGTAGTGATTAGGCAACTTCTAGGTAACTTTGACAAACTTCTTCCATTCATAGAAGACACAGCTGGGTAGAAATTAGTCTCTAAAAATACTTTCACACAACCTGCTTGTTTTCTAGTCACTGTCTTCTTATGTTATGCTCATTCCATCTGTCAATAGATATGAGTCACACATTCGACCTTTCAGTTTCACTTGCGCACATAAATTTCTTCCAATTTCCTGTGAAACAAACACTTTTAACTCTTCAGGGGCTAGCAATTTGCACATATAGCATGCTAGAATGGTTAAGGTAGAAGCAAGCTCTTGTGCTGATATTCTTAGCTTTCCAATCTGCACTATGTTTTGAAAGCAAATTGGCTCTTCATTTTGCTGACCACCCTTCCTGCCCACCCCTACCACTAACTTTCACTGAAAAACTAGCAAAGATGTGGAGCTCCAGTTTTAAAAACACAGTTTAACTATATTTTCAAGGAAAGCTAGACAGCAGAAAAACATATACAAGTCACTCCTGACATTACCAGCCATGATCAACAGATTCACTGAAGGAAAACTACCATTTTACCATTTTAAAATCTGCAGCAGGCAACATTTGGTTCAAAGCTAACTTAAAAATAAAGACTCATGCTTGCCCAAATGCTACCCACTGACATAAATCATGATGCATTTACCAACAGATCTTTTTTTTTTCCTCCCCAAACACAATGAACACCTCCAGTGTGAAAAAAGGAGGAACATGGACACAAAAAACACAGCAAAATATGAAAGCTAGAACATTATTCTGGGATTTAGGAGTATACTCCCTTACTCTTTCTTTCAGGAATAGTACACAATTTAATTTTCAGAGGTCTTTCAAGACAAAGGGAAAAAAATTATCAGTTTTAATAAGAACCACAAAGCTGGACTACTGAAAAAGAGACCAAGTTCTGCAGAGTGCTCTGTTAAAGAAGGACAGAGACTTGATTTGCCCAGTTTGTTGGCAGACCTCATTTATGAGCTCATTTAACTCATTATTGTTGAAACAGCAGCTTAGCAGTGAGATGCTTTAACATAAGAGTAGACTTGCAATCTGTTTCAATTAAGCATTATGATGGCATACAACGATCTGCGGTTTGGTCTTATGGTTCCCTTTCCAAAATACACCAGATTCAGACCAGCTGTAATATTGTCCCATCAAAACTAATTTAAGCATCTAAGCAAGTTTCTTTTTCCACTAGTAACTGAGATTTCTCCACCTACAGTCATAAGATGACACTTTTAATAGAGAAAATAGGATGTCAGGCCTGAAGTTCAAAGCCCTCAGTGGCAGGAAGGGATGACTGGATGAGCTATGGCTGAGACAACACTGGAACTGCTCATGCTCCTATGCCTGTACACCAATGTGAAAACCTAAAGGGACTGGTGAGGTTTCAGCACTGTCACATAAAACAAGTGCTTTAGATAACACTGTAAAAAGTGGAAGCCCCCAGAAAACCTGCTACTGACTTATGGGTGAGGACTGAATTTTTGGACCTTTGGTCTTTGCTACGTTAACATTGAAATAATAAAACCAGAATGTATGACCTGTTGATATAATGGATATGTGCTCCCAGTCACTTATTTAAGAACAGACTAGTCTAACAAACCCAGGATGACATTGTGGATGTACACAAGATTTGTATTCAAAATCTTTTCCTTCCCTACAGACAACACAGAGTCAAAGGATGAATTCTACTTTTGGTGAATTACCCTCCCTGCCAACTTCAGCAAATCAACTAAGAAAAAAGAACATTCAAGTACTACTGAGGTCACTGGCAAACAGCAGCTTGTACATTGGTTCCTGAAGTACAGATAAGAAAAAAAAAAAAAAGACCATATATGAACAACACCAAAACCAGATCCTAAAATTAGCAACAAGCAATATTGGTCACCGAGAGGTTTGGTTTTGGGTTGTTTTTTTTTTTTTTTGTGAAGTGGGGAGGGGGTGGAATGGTAGTGTGGTTGGGATTTGATTTTGGGGGTTTTTTTAGTGTCAAGAACCACACAAACCACACTTGTATGCTGATATTTTGGTCATTAGATGCCTCTAGGCTAAATTAAAATATTTATTCAGGTTCTTCATATTCATTAGTTCAGATAAACACTTGCCATCAGCACATAGTTAGCTGATAGTAACAACCTAGTCTTAAAAAAAATAAATCTGTTAAGCGATGGCTCTGATTTAGCAGGCAGCTTTGCTGTGTCAAACTTAATCTTGCAAAAACATTATGATAGATGGTCCATTTAGGGATCTATACACTGTCTACCATGGCTTTCTTAAGGCTTCAAATCTCTCAGCATTTTTTCCCTCAACTTCCAGAAGCATAAATGTCCATTATTGCTCAAACTTTTTCTCACTGAAGTCAACTGAATTTAGATGACTGTTGGAACATGTGAGTGACGAGGCAGCAACCTAGCCAGACTGTTTTGAAGTCAGTGAGTATTTGCTTCTCAAAAAAAAAAAATCTTTGACAAGACCAGTTTTTTATTTCACAAAATCAGACAGAGAAAGGAACAAAAGGACTTGAAAAATTTCATTGTATTAATTAACAAGGAAAAAGTAATATTAAATTTCAAATAAATGTTTCACAGGGGACTACCACTGTGCAAATTTATGAAGTATTAATTATGAAGCTATGACCTAAAATACAGGGTCTAGTATAAGGCTAATTTAAAATACGAATAAGTATTTGACATGTTTAAACTGACACCAAATTAGTTGAACTCAGTGGGCTTTAGATTAAAATCAATTAAGAGTAAATAAAGATTTTAAGAGCCTGATTTAATAAGTTTCTTTAGTTATTACTAAACCCCAAGATGATCAGTACAAGCAGAATGAAAGAGATAATCTAAGATAGTCTGCACTAAGTTTCTCTTAAATGGTCTTTCACAAAAAACAGGTGGTCTGTTTTGGATAACAGTGACAATAAGAAATAGAAATCCATATTGTTAAATTCTTTACCAGATATGCATTTGCACTAGGTGACTCTCTGCCTGATACAAATTTTGCAACACATCTGTAGAGGTCCAGTGACTATGGTCTCCCTTTATTTGTATCTAATAATGCCTAACTAGAGGAGGTACAGTTTGTGTAAATTCTTACCTGAGATAATGTTAATAACACTTTAACTACCAATTAAAACTCTGTAATTGGAAGTTAAAACACTACTATTTTGATATTAAAAGAAGTGGCATCCTACATAATTGTTATTTTTCATGAAGTTTCTGAAAAGGTTAAAGTTTGGTTGTGTTTTTTTGGTTTTGGGTTTCTTTTTTTTTTTGTGGTGTGGGGTTTTTTGTTTGTTTGGGGTTTTTTGTGTGGTTTTTGTTTTGTTTGTTTGTTTGTTTTCCTTTTCAAGACTGTGTTCATTCATTCCTTTATATATAGATACTTAACGAATAGAACTGGGAGGAAAAAAAAAGAAATCTATAAGTGACCAAGTATTATTTTCAGCAATGTTTTGCAGCCACAGTTACTAGGATATTTATTAACTGATTGCAAACAGACAAGGAAGAACTTGATCAAAGTATCCAGACAGCAACAAATTTCACACGTCTTTCATTTTCTGCAGGTTGTTCTGGAACCTTAAGTTTAACCAAACGATGTGGAATGGGAATAGGCAGCTTATGATTTAGCATACCAATACGCCCAGACGCCTTCATCTGTATGCTGGCAGAGTTTTACAGCTAGAAGCTGCATTAAAATTGATGAAAGACAACGTAAATTCTGTTGGATGATTCTGTGCATCTTTAAAGTTGACAAAACAATGCAGCATTCCTAAGTTTCATTCACAAGAAAGCCTCCCAAATATTTTCCTTGTTTTATGTAATGAAATGCCTTTGTGCTAAGTAACTTGATTTCCTGTTTTGATGCTGTTTCCCTATTTCCACTCTCAGCTCCTTGCATACTGCAACCATAAACCTAGTGATTAAGCCATTGTTAATAGCAGGTCAGTGACACAAAATTATTTCCTAAAATTAAAGGGCAGGGAAGACATTTAAAATCCTTCAAGCTGGATCATAGTACAAGTTCCATAATCAGTGCAAGCTTACAGAAAAATCATACACTAAAGTAAACAAGTACCTTTAGTGATTAATTATTACATATATATGCAGTGTTTGACATAAGCGCACTGCAGAGTAGGAGGGTAATATGCATGATTGCATGGGATGGTAGAAAGGATTTGTTTCAGGTTGGGGGGGTAATAACTGCTCTGTATGGCTTCATTACACGGCAAAGGCAGTAGCTCTTTTAGCACTAATTAAGCCTCAGGGAACAATTTGTTGAGGTAGTTGGAGAAAATTTGGAAGAGAGCAAAAGGAGGAATTTTAATGTTTTAATCCCAAGCAGAAGCAGACACTTTCAAGGTCCCAGCTTCTAGGATTCCAGCATAGGAGCTAAACGACTGATCCTGCAAAGAGCAAGATCTCCCAGCTTTTCACTGAAGCTCATAGGTGTTTGCAGCACAATGCAGGACTGAGTCCTTTTAATGCAGGTCCATTACTACATTAAAAATATGTTAATTAACTGCATCCTTTTATATAGTTATATATAAAAAATAGCACAACTTTTCTATAGTTTTACTATCACAGTACTTTTCTGTTTGTCAGGGTCGCATTCAAGAGTTTACAGTTGGAAATAAGAAGTATCGCAGGTACTGGTTTTTAATTGCCAAAGATTTTTCTGCTCCTTTTTCAAACGCTTTTTAACAAATGAAGGAACCATCACTCTTCCAGCAAAAATGTTCCTGTAATGGATATTTGATTTCATTGATGACCACCCTCTCAGCAACAACAGCACTGAAGTACCCTCATACTGTCACGTGAGCTTGTATCAAAGCTGGACTGCTAGCACAGGGAATGTCTGATCTTTCACCTAAGCGTGAATTTAGGTATTACTTGTTTTTTCTTCTAGGTCATAGCTTAGAGAACTGAGAAGAGATAAAAGGCAAACAAGATAAAAGAGATTACTTGTTTCTTTGCTGACAGAGAAAGTGGCAAACCAGGAGGCTGTCTAGGGAACATGAAAAAAAAAAATAAACCTAGCAACAGTTCCCTTTCAATGGAGGTGGAGGGCAAAAAATGGGGGGAGAAGGTATTTTCTAGATTGGCTACCTGATTTGAAGCTGGGAGAGAAACAAAACAGGCAGCTGTGAGGCCTAAACATTGCTAACTTCATTATGGATTTGCAAAGGGTAAATACAGAGGAGAGATATAGTGAATCATTGGAGAGAAGGCAAGAGAGATGCAAGTATGCACCAACCTTTGTATCTGGGGACAATATTTTGCTCAGATACTACCTTAGAACACTGGAGATGGAAAGCATTCTCTGAAGAGTCTCAACACTTTATAATCCAGAGAAACACACACAACACACTTCAAAAAAATAAAGTTGGATTCCTTGTTGGGCAACACCACGGAAGCAGGGTTTTTTTTTTTAAAAAAAGTCTTTTTTCAAACACCGATTTCCCTCCCCATTTTGACTTCTTGGGTGCTTTTAGTTGCAAAAGAACAGTTCAACACAAATACATGTATTTCACCAAATCCTCATCTTCTGTTAAGGTATCCTCTCCCAAGATTCCATGCGTTCTCCATCACTTAGAATTTTTCAAGCTTCCCACAATTTTTCATTTCTCTTCATTACTTACTTTCCTACATCCCCCATGTTCCTTCACTCCTGTCTAACCAACATCTCTGCTTCTATGTCTCTCTGCAATTCTGTCATTCCTTGACCTTGCCCACAGTCACTGATCTTTTTTGCTCTCGATTTGCGTTCCTACACACATCTCCTGTATTAACCTTCTCCTGCAGCTTCCCTCCTGCTATCACAAATTGCAGCCATCTTTCCTTGAAACAGCTTCTCTCTGTTCCTTCAGGGAACAATGTAGGAAAGTGACCATCTTGTCTAGGGACAACCTAAGCTTTCCACAGGATGAAGGGCCATAGTAACCAGTAACCATAGTAACACTGTGTTGGAAAAGGTAGTCTCCAGTTTTGCTGCTGAAGTAAGACTATTTTGTCCCAATCCACAGCAGGTACATTTGGAATTAAGAAGAAGAAATTTTAAAAATAATGGATATGTATATTTAAACAACACATATATTTCATTTGTTTAGAGGAGGGGAAAGAAAAAAAACAAACCACCAACCCAAAACCCACCACACCCCCACCCCCAAAAAACCAACATACACTAAAACCCCCCCAAACCTAATCATGAGTGATGTACAACACTGAAATCCTCAGGAGCTTAATGGCTAGATCCAAGAAATAGTTTTGTTTATGCAAAATGAAATCACCTAACCCTAAGTGTCTTTCCTTTAATGTGTCTGAAAAGTAAATACTTTTGGGCATTCTGCTGTTAGCACCTACAGGCCACAGTCTGCCTAGGCACCAGGGAGTTAAAAAAGCAGCTTTTGTGTCAGGGAAGAAAAGGCTGTCAGACTAATGGTATATCAAAAGTCTAGAGTTCTAGCAAAAAAAAAAAAAAAAGATTTTAACCAATACTCATGGAAATAATTTATCTGTTTCAACAGATCAAAACTAACAAAAGAATATGGAAGAAATTAACAACCCAACAGATAATTGAAACACATCAGTAGAGCTAGATAAGTTATGAAAGTTTACCCAAAAGACGTGTGGCAAAAATGCCTATTCTTTTCCCAGGGCTAGAATTCAATAGTTCAAGCCCATTTCAAGTCCAGCACTATCCTATCGTGCATGTTTTGCTTGTGTAATTAAAGAGATGAAGTAACTGGAAAAGTGTTTTTGTACATCTTGCTTTGGGCCTGTATTTCTTTTTCATAAGACATATTCTACCTTAAGTACCTTGCAATGACCTTATTCGGGCAATAGATAATTTTATCATTAAAATTAATTGTTACACATATGATTTGGGTAAAAGTCCAAGTATTGACACTGAGCTTTAACATCATGGTTTATATATAGCTGAACACTTGTCTGTTTGCTTAGGGCAAGAAAGTCTGAAAGAAGAGGTGGTAAAGATGAAAATAAATAATTGATGATTAAGCCTGACATAAGGGTTAGATCACTGGCTTGGGTTCAAGGCAGCAGAGATTCAGAATATGATGTACTGAAGATGTAGCTGGGCCTAGAAAATCTGCAGTGAGGGATAGGTGAAGCAGAATAAAGCTGCATGTCTAACACCAGTTAGATTTACCTTGTCATACTCACTTTAAACTTAGAGGTCTTAAAGAGTAAAAGCCAGTACCATCAAAAGTTAAAGCTAGAGGTAAAGGCAGCATTAGGATCAGCTGAAGGACTTTGTTTATAGCAAAGCCTTTGAATCACTCCAAAGGCCATGTGCAGTACACAATGAGTTCAGACACAACATAGAGATAGGCAAGAAGCATGGATAGGATAGGAGTCTGAGGGGGGACCTTATCACTCTCTATAACCAACTGAAAGGAGATTGCAGAGCGGTGGTGGTTGGTCCCTTCTCCAAAGTGACAAGCAATAGGACAAGAGGAAACAGCCTCAGGCTGTGCCAGGAGAGGGTTAGATTGGCTATTAGGAAAGATGTCACCAAAAGGTCTGTCAGGCATTGGAACAGGCTGCCCAGGGAGTCACCATCCCTGGAGGTGTAAGTGGAAGACAACAACAGTGTGATACATCTCATTAGCCAAGGAAAAAGATCAGTCAATGTTCAAAAGAATTATATGAGCACCTAAATGAATGGGAGTAAAAACATTCTTATACCTCCATTCAACAGTACTTTCTCTGTAGATAGCCTGATTACCCAAGATAACACTTCGTAAGTGGGAAATAAATACAGAAGTTATAACAGCACTGTACAAGCTCAGTAAGACTGTTGTAATTAAATCCCAAGACTTGATTTCTGCATTCTTATGTCCCAGTCAATGACTAGAAACACAAGGATATGTGAAAGACTATTTTCACCTTTTCAGGAAACATTTATATTAAAATAAATATGGAAAAGTAAGTAGCATTATAACCGAAAGTAGCAAGGCAAGATTCTCTCTCTGTCTAGATTAGGGGACTGGAAATAATACAAGTAAAAACGGTAAAAGGAAACACTGCAGGCAAAATTATCTGTTCATTTTAAGGTTTTTCTTTTTGGTTTGTGTGGTTTGTTTGGGTTTTTTGGTTTTTTTCTTTTTTTTTTTTTAAACACTTGAGGAAGTAAAAATATACATCATAATTGTTTTCTCTTGAAAGAAGTTATGGATTCTTCCCAAAGCACTTCTGTATTTTATAACTCAATTGCATACGAGGATAACAAATGTATTATCTAAATTCTGTTAAAAACTAAAACACAAACTTGACTTTGTATTAGAGTCAGCCCTAACAGAAAGAAAGCATTTAGAAATAATTCCCCATTAAAAAAAAAATTATTTATTCAAATGCCTTAACATGCAAAAAGATTGTATTAGTGTTCCAATTGTTTGTGTTATCTCTATCATTTAGAAAAGGCTTACTGAGGAATGTTGCAGCTGAGAATTTTTAAAGGCATAATTTTTGATTTGACAAGTTTAGTATAAGAACCAAAGAAAACATTGCACCATCTGAAGTTTAGTAAGACTATAAAACTGGATAATTAATAATTAATCTTTTAAAGACTGTATAATCAGCAAGATGAAATATTTTAAAGAAAGGAGGAATTAAAATAACATGAAATTTCCCATACCCATGGTGGGATATTTTTTCTATTTATAGACCCAGTCCAAGTGTAAAACGTTTAAAATCTGTCATAGATCAGCAGTCAGAGACTAAGTGTTTCACTTCATCTAGATGATAGTATGAGCAGATACATTTTCTGTTTCTTCTGTTCAGGCACCCTTTCTTTGTGAATTTGTTGTGTTTACCTACACCACTCAGGTGGCTCAAGACTGTTTCGGCTACATATGCTGCATACAGCAACCGTACCAGGTCTCAGCACAAAGACAGGCTAGTTTTTAATGAAATGTTTTCGTCCCAGCAACGTTCTTAGAGCTTTGTTACCCCCATCACTGCTTCTCCACCTACATAACACTGAGACAACTGATGAATCTCTAGATCCAGTCACTCTGTGGTTGGCAGCACCTCCCAGGCACACTGCACAGCTGTAAGTGACCCCTTGGGCCACACAGCTGGTGAGCGCGAGTTCTGACTTATTTCCTACGAATGTCTTTGAGCTGGGTTACAACCGCAGAGACCAGTGCAAAGCTTCAAGTGAGTGGGAATCTATAACCACTCCAGCAGCAGAAGACACAGGACATCCCAGACAGCACTTTTAGGAAGAAACAGCAAAGTGGGTTCACTTTCTTCCAGGCATTTACTTAGGAGGTTCATAGAAAAGCCAGCAGTGCTGGAGAGACCATTCCCCCTTGCATACTCATGTAATGAAACAGGCAGCTGGGATGGAGGAAGGAAGGAAGGGAAGGAAATGCAGAAAAAGTCCCATTTTGTATATTTTATGAACTGGTTTACAATGTCCCAGGGGGAAATAAAACATCAGTCTGACAGCTCTGCCTTTTCAAAAGTAAATATATTAAATATATGAAGACGCAGAACTACCACACTCTCTCTGTCAAGAGGTTTCCTGTGTAAGCCAGGCAATCTTGCTTTTCAATGCTCATGATAGAGCCTGGGCAGTTCATGGCATTGCTCCATTAACATCTGGCACGTGGACAGTCTGTGCAATGAAAGGTAAGCAGACTGTCATGCCTCACTGATATTCACTGACTGCCGTGGGTATAGGACACCACTCCCCATCAAATAAATGTGACATCACAGAAAACGGTCGATTTCTCCTCTTTTTCCCCTTCCCCAGACAACCATAGCCTCCTGTAAATAGCAATTCAGGAGTCTTTATAAAAAGTTTGTGACTATTCAACAAACAGGAGACACCCCGAGAACTTTGGAACAAAATGCCACTTTTTAGCTTTGCTAGAAATAAGCACTAGTTTAGTGTTTAAAGCATGGTATGGGCATGTTTGTGGTGAAACATTGTTACTGCTAAAATTGATTAAAAGGGAACAAACTAAGTATATGAGGGTCAATAACTGAGCAAGTTCTCCAGGACTGACTCATTTACACAGAGGGTTGTTTGTTTTTTTTTTGCTATCCTGCAGTCAGTGCAGAAAATTGAGAAGTAGTTTTGACTCTACACTCTGCATAGAGCTGCATGAAAAATAACTCTGTCTTTAAACTGGGGAGATTAATAGGACAGTTTGGGTACTAAGGGTAAGGTGTGGGTTTGCAAGGATCAGGTTTAAGCCAGTGTGGCATCTGCCTCCCTTCAGAGGCAGATTTCTGCATGTTTTAGTACAGAGGTAGACAGAGTTCACGCTTTACAATTTTTCTCTTTTGACAGAGATAAATACAACTGACATCATCCACTCCTAAGCGCTGGCTCACTAACAAGTCCATGAACCACTGCAACAAGAACTGTGTAGTTCTATTCATAAGCACAGGACCTTATTTCTGCATAGGACTGAATTTCATTCCAGTTGACTGTGAGAAATAACTCTATTACTTGACTAATATTTCAGATAAGACGCTGGGTAGATATTGAAAATCTCCAGATCATTCCTTCAGGTAACAAATTGTTTGACTGTATCTTCTGTGGTTTAAGTGGGAGCTCCAAATTTGAAGGTGCTACCACCCAAGTGAATTCTCAGAGCCAGAACTCCAATATTTATAACCTGCTATTATCCTCCTATCTGTAAACAGAAGGAGAAACAACAGCAAGGTCATGTAGTGCAACAAAGTAGTACAGAAAATGTATCAAATGAAAAGACAGCCTAAGCCATCCGACCTCATCTTTTCACAGTGCCAAACATCTCTCTTATTACTCTGTCTCTGAAGGAAACATTGCTGGAGAAGTCACTTCACACCTGCAGAAATATCTTTGTTGAATAATGTGGTGGGTAAAAGCATAAAGTATTTTTATTGCTCAAATTTCCTCACAGAACCAGTATCTGGCTGCAGGGCACTTCCACCTACAGATCAACATAAAAAAGATCCTGCTGTATATATGCTGTCCTCCCCCACTGGGTGTAATGGGAGTAAGTGGCTTTACTCCCCCACTGAGTAATGGAAGAGGGGAATTCTTTAGTTACTACTCTGCCTAACTGGAAGACAGACATTCCCGTAAAACTGTGTGTGGGAGAATTTCACAGTAAAACCAAAACACTCTTAAAAGTAAATTCAGTGAACTTCCTCTCATGCAGCGCTGCTATATGAGAAAGCAAGGATATTTTATTATACAGACACAAACTGCCAGACACCAACACCACTGCAGTGCCAGGTTACCACCAAAGAGCTCTCATGCTTTTTGTCCACAGGATTCAGTTATTAAGGCTGTGGACCAAGCTGTAACTTGAGATGCCAGTCCTATCTACATTTTATTGACCCAAGGACCCCAAGGCAATATGTACACGTTGCTTCAGATTTTATGCAACTGTTTCAGTCCAATTAAATTCTTGTTTGGAGATTTCACAATCAGCTAGTATAAGTCAATGTGGCACCCTTGATTTTCAAGTTATACCAGATTTATGTCATGGTTTAACTCCAGTCAACAACTAAGCACCACACAGCCTCTCACTCGCATCCCCCCTCCTCCAGTGGGTAGAGGAACAAAATCAGAGGAAAAAGATAAGAGAACTCATGAGTTAAAATAAGGACAGTTCAATAATTGAAAATAAATTAAAGGAAACAATGATACTACTAATATGCAATAGAAATATTACTATTGATATGTAATGAAAATTAAAAAAGCAACAAAAAAACCCCAGCTGATACTACTGCTGACCATCTGCTGACCAATGCCCAGCCCATCTCCAAGAAGCAAGAGAGCACATGAGATCCCCCTGCATCTAAGTCCCCCCAGTTTATATATGGACCATGAAATATCCTTTTGTTCAGTTTGGGTCAGCTGTCCTGGCTGTGCCTCTTCCCAGCTTCTTGTAGAGAAGTTGGGAGAACAGGAGCAGTAGGAGAAACTGAAAAAAATCCTTGACTTAATATAAACATTTCTTGGCAACAACTAAAAACCTCAGTATGTTATCAACATTCTTATCAGCACAAATCCATAACATAGACTCATACTAGCTACTGTGAAGAGAATTAACGCTGTCCCAACTAAAACCTGTGCAATGTTAATAATAGAACCAATACTGTTCTCACAACATCATCATACACTTGATGAACTTCTGTGCCAAACCTGTCGCATGAGAAAAATTCATTACACCTAGTTGCTTTGTGCAGCATCAGTTCAGAGACATACTGAAATGGGGGGAAAAAAAAAAAAAGGCTTACTACAACTATGATGCACGGCATTTTTAACAGAGCCATAGTGTTACAGTAGTTAGGTACCTGTATGACAAATACACTCTGCCTCATACTCAGCCCAATTTGACAAAATTGAAACACCTGATGTTTAATAAAATTGATTTTCCACCCACCAGTACCAATAGTTAAACACTAAAACTATGTGGGTTTTTTTAATCACATTTGACCATTATGTAACAAGTCATATTGAAAAGTGCCAGAGTGAAGAAAAAAGGTAGCAAGGGAAATAGTGTGGCCAAGACCATCATAGCTGTCATAATAGCATCAAAATATTAATGACAAAATAATGCTGCTTGACAGTAAAACAATGTTGGCTATTTAGGACACTTGTCCTAGAGTTGGCTTGTAGTCCTACTTCATACCAAAGAGAAACAAAATGTAGATTATTGCTATTTTGTCAGTGTCAGTGGAGTAGAACTGAAGCTTCATACTTGGCTTGAGCAAGTCCAGTTACTGCTTATCTGTAATTTCTGGAAGCCCTGCTCCAGAAAACATACTCTTCCATTAAGCAACAATGTGACTTCACATCTCAAACATTTGCAGCTACTCCTACTCAGATCTTCTCTGTGTCTTTGAAGGCATATTGACTAATATTTGCAGAAAATATTTAAAGAAGGTTGATTTTTAAACTCTAGTACCATTTCTACACTATATTTGGTGCAGTCTAAAAGAACAACAACTACATGCACGATGTATGCACTCAGCTATTGTCTATAAGGGATGCATACTTGTTGGGACCCAATTTCAAGTTACATTCAAGACGTCAATACAAAGGTAAAAATACTAAAGAAATTACAAATAGGTATTAACTCATAACATTACAGTAATTCTTTAAAAATACTAGGTCACACATAAAATGACATAGTTTGTGTAAGAAAATGCTACATACACTACCTGAGTCCCATTGCTTCATCAACTTTCATACTCTTCAGTTTTACAAACTTTTCATTCAGCCCAACGTTAGAGAAACCACCAGACTGTTGGTGTTTTGCCCAGTGCATTACATTGTGACAATTACAGGAGTGATGGCATAGGCATATAGCCCTTTAACTGGTGGCAAGGATACTATGTGCTGTCTAGCCTGCCATTGCTTGAGAAACTCTGCTAGCTATGCTTTTCTCTGTGAAACTGCAAACAGATTGACACTTGAGTTCAAGTGTGAGTTCAATTTAAGCTAGTTAGGAACACAGTAATGAGCTTTTCTTCACAAAGGCAGACTCCTCCAAACAATGAGTAGACTTTAAGAAGTCAGTGGTTGGAACAGGATCAGTTGAACTGAAAATTGGCTTTTCTCTACACTTTCTGTTCTGAGCCACCTTTTCCTCACCACTAAAATAAAAATACAAAGCTCATATTCACATCCACTAGAATGACCACATCATCTTTATGCTGCTGCTTAGCCAAGAGTTGTTAATTTTTTATGCCCAAGGTGCAAAAATCATGAAATTATAAGTTATAAAATTTAGACATAATACTTTACTCTGTGTTCTACACCAAACCTAGTGCACATTAAACAGAAGTAGAAACAATTCAGATTGATCAGTTATCAGATTATATATATGAAAAATGCTTCTTAGAATTACTGTTGTGTTATCTGAATTGACATGGGACAAAAAAAAGAAAAGGCTTTAGTGCTATAGGCATTCTGCCATTCTACATCATACTTAGTAGATATAGTTGAAGCTATAGTGAAACTTGTGCAGTAATGTTCAGCACTGAGCATTTCCATCCTAAAGGTTTTACCACTGAGAGCAAGATGATGGCCCGTTCTGTCTTTTTCTCCATGCCAAGATCACCAAAAGTCAGATCTCTCCATTGTGTTAGTGAAAACTAGAAACAAACGCACTCTAAGCCTGAGAGCAGTACTCCCATTAGTCTATATAGGGAACTGGGTCAAAGAACCCTCATCAAGTTCTCTCTAAACCACAAAAGCAAGCAGAGGCCCATGAAGGGATATTTCTGCAGCTGAGAATCTCTTGTGCAAAATAACAGCCAATTAATAGTCTCTTTTTCAAGACACACCCATGCACTGCATGACAGGAGAAAGAAGAATGTCCAAGTTACTCCTTAGTTCAAGAAACATCCTGTTGGCTTGGTAAACTAGTTTAGGGAGAGGGGAAAAGTCTATACAAAAGAGATCCCAATAGATGCAATAAGAGAGCCCCAGGCTACCCTTATACCGTCAACTGTAGCAATAGCCAAGCATTTTACCCATTAGGGACTGGAAGGACACCAAACTAATCTCTCAGAATTGTTGCAGTCTAATCACTGCTTGGTTGCAAAGTACTACATCAAATTTCAAACAGTAGTTTGCGGTTAGAAGGTTCTATAACCCACAGTCAAAGTCATTGGCCAGCCAATAATCCCCAAATATATTTTCTTACAGCAGGTTATAATGAATTAGGAATTTTATTAGTTTATCAGAGAGATAGAGGATGAAATTTATTTTAGATACAGCATAGAATTCACTTGATTAATTACTATTAATCGTTGAAGTACTTATATACAGGAAAACGAATAAGAAAGAAAACAAAATACAACCTCGCACAAAGGAAGAAACACTTCTCTTAGAGCTCTGTGTCCAGGGGTGCTTCAGCCTGAATAAACATTATAAGGAAACAAGACTGAAACTTGAGTATCAGATTACATCTATGGAAATGATACAGAGGTGCTCAAACACCAAACCATTTTTTCTAGGAACACAACTTCCTACACGCTATAAAGTTATATCAATAAACAAACCCTTTCCAGCCTTCTCTGACATATTGAGGAAATACTAGCACCAGGGTTAATTCTGCATTCTTATTACCTTAAAGCATATTGCATCAAGCTTTCCTGTGCTTCCCCAAATTTGAAAGGCTTGCCTTAAACAGATTTCTTGGTCACAGTGTTAAGTCCAAGTTAATTTACAAGAGCATAGCAGGGTCCTATTACAGATATGAGATGAGGAAGGTTAAAACAAAATGAATTCTATAGGAATCACATAATCAAAAAGTCCTCTATACACTGAAGATATCAGGACTTCTCCCATTAGTAGTACCAGTCCTATGTGGGCACAGACATGAGTTACCACAGTATCATTTGGTGGTTTATGTTTAGGTATAACTTGAGTATTAACTCCAAAGATATGGGAATATAGCATGCCACAATAATTCCCTATGTACATGCAGAGTGTAAACTATAACGGCAAGGACCTACCTAACATGTTATATATAGTTGCAAGTAAAAAAGATATAAGAAGATATATTAGACATGTTATGTTTTACAATGAACCACATAGAAACTAGATAATAATCCTTAGGATCTGAGAAATATAAACTTCAACTAGAATAAGCAAAGGTAGCAACAGATTACTTGCTCTGGTATCATAGCTCTTTCAGTTCCCTTTTTTTAAGCTTCATATCTGCAAATACATGCCATACAACAGTTCTCCAACCATATCATGAAGTCCATTCTTTCCAGGAAACAAAGCTGCACCAGTAAAACAGCACTCACCCAGTTCCTCATTTATACAACATCAAAGGAAAGAAAGCAGAAGTCACATCTGTTAAGACTCAACTCAGAGTTATAAAAAACAAGGAGGGAGGAAGGGAGGGGAGGGGAAGAAGGGGGTGTGGGGAGTGCTGCCTGTGCTGACATGTTCTGTAACCTGATCCAGGAGGTAAATTGGCCACAGGTAGACTCATCTGAGACCCTAATCAAAGGGACTTGCTGAGCTTTACAGATGTCTCTTATTTTATGCATTTGGGCTGAACTGCATCTCTGTTTCTAGTTCCCTATTTTTGCTGTTGGAAACACAAAGTTCTGCTATTGTCTCTTTCTTATCTAATCTTGGCATCAAAAAAGTTTGAGGTTTAAAATTAAGTCTACTAGACTTACAAATTACAGTACACAGAAAATTTAAAAAATAGCACAGGCTTACAGATATGTCAAAGCTCAGAGAAAGAAGTGTTTTAGGCTTTCTCTTTTTTTTTTTTAACATAATAACCTTTATCTGTGACTACTGGCAACGATCTCTGATTCCACCCAGTAAAGACACACAGATCCCACACACACTCAAACTCCATTGATTCAACTTACAAATAGATGAAGAGCTTGACAGATTCAATAAATTTTGTTCCTGGACATAATCCTTCTGAAGTAATGCCTAAACTTTTTTGCAACTTGTGTCTCAATAGTCTGCCTGTTTAGACTTTCTGTCACTCTTACCACAGATTAAACGCTCAGCATCTAGCTGCCCATGCACCCCCAGAACTCCAGTTCTGCACTTGCAAAACTGGTGCCAGGGAGTGGTAATTATCCTTCAATGACTTTATTGACTGCAAATGATTAAGCCAAGCATGACTAGCAAAGCTTTACTGACCACTTCTATTTATAACACAGCACCATTCTATACCCATTCAGAGGTAGCTGTGTGTGGTTCTTGCATGAAGAAGTGCTTTGCTGCCTCCTAAGTCTTGGGGGCTTTTACAATAAGGGGTAGTTATTCTTTCATAAATGGTCATAATGCCTTTGGAAACTTCTCATAGCTTCTTGGATTTTTGGGGAGTGCAACAGAACTCTGTTGTTGAAAAGTGGTAACTCTTTTTATCATTATTATTTTCTTGGTTTGGATTAACATACACTGCCATCAAGTGGGCAGAAATAATAAGAAAAAAATAATTATTTGTTGAAAGCCTCTTGCCTTGAAAACATTAATTTTAAAAAAATTCTTCTAACACTAGCTCAAGATTGTTGATATGTAGGGAAGAAAAAAGCCTGATCTTTTGTTTGTTTTTTGTTGTCACACTACAGAAAATGTGCTTGAGGGCTCAGTGGAGGGACCATAAAGCTGTGTTCCAGCCGGGCAGTAAACTGACTAGCACAAGAGGTAAACATCCAAGCTTCAGCACAGTGCTCTTACTCCTTGCCGGCACATCCAGACATCATGTCGAAGATCAGAGCGACTAGAAATAGACAGCACAAGCAAAAGATGAGCCACCATGCAGCAGTGCAAATGCACAGTTTGCAGGCAAGTAACAATATTACCACTTTTTCAACCTATGCACAGAAATCCATCAGGTGAATAACCAGTGACTTTCTACTTCTCACTCTCACAATATGTGGGTTCTCCTGTTCCCTGGGCATTGCAAAAATTTATTTTCCTCTTTTAGCATTAGGAACTTCAACTGGAGTACTGTTGCAAGAGCTCTAGACAATAAAGGATGAAAAGAAAAAGAGTGACCTAAACCCATAAATGTTCTGGTTTTTACAAACACCTTGAAAGAAAATCACTGCAGAATTTAAATATAATACATTTCCTATTATTGTGAAGAGCCTTGTCATTGGAAAAAAATGTTCAGTTGTCAGATTGAGTGTGTCTGGACTAATGCTATTTTAAAATATTTTACAAGACCTGTACAGTTTAAAAAAAAAATATAATCATCTGATATTGCCAACAACCCCAGGCCCCACACTGAAATAAGAATATGTTAAATTTTAGAAATTATTCTTGAAATATCAGCAGCTTTCAAGGTGAATTACACAGTAGAAAAATGGGTGGGGGATGTTAAATCTATGTATTAGATATAGCTTATCAAAACCTAGTACTTAAGTCTTCACTAAAGTAATAAAAGGTCAGAGTTAAAGCTGAATTTGCCAGCTTCATGGTCTCTTTCTGCATAGCCATTATAAGCTGCTTTTCAAGGTCCATCCCGTGGAACCAATTAGTGGCATCCGCCTTCACAATGAGTAGCACTGTATTCCAGAACGGTCCCACTGGGTAACTTGCTATTCATATTGAGCTCAGTACATCGGGATCTAACAATTAACTAGTAAAATATAAATAATACATTGATTCCCCTAGTGTAGCTGCTTTTTAAGAAGAATGCCTCAAAATCCATGAAATATGTTTTTTATACAAGACTCTTAGTTATTACAGAGAATAACCTTTAACTCACAAAAACTACATCCAAACTACACAGGATCTGAGTCTGTATGTTATTATCATTGTATAAATAAACTTATATTGTCTAATGTAAGCACCTTACACAAAAACATGCATACACTGCCACACAGGTATTACTGGAGAAATTAATATGCACTAAACAAGACTGAAAGAATTATTTCCCCCCACGTTTAAGTACAATGGTTACCATAGGGGTTTTTTGCTTTATAAGTTTTAATAACTATTTTCTTAGGAAATATGGATTCTGAAATCTTTGTCAGTATAACAGTTTCGGTATCAAGCTTTTTATTTTTTTATTATATAGAACTAACTTTTTATTCATTCATTTTCTGGGTACCATTTTCCTGTTGTGTTAAAATCAGATTTGTGCGTACAGCAAACTTTTAATACAGTTGTTTAAAAGCTTCAGAACTTGTCATGCCATACTGCTTGCTATTTTACAAGTTATAGCTAGAGGTGATGGATAATTGAATTTATAGCAGGTGTAATTGATAATGTAATAATAATTCTTTCAATTTCATGGCATTAATTTAGATTAATATCAGATTACTTGTCCTTTTCATTAAAAGTAACAGCAATTTTCTCTCATTTGTCTTTAATCACAAGCTTTACAAACTAGACTGATGGGAAAGAAATTTTAAATAGATTAGCATCAAAAAAAAGAGGTGGTAGAATTTCAAAAGCATAAGAGAATAAAGAAAAAAGGGAGAAGTACAAACTCTAAAGCAAGAGTTCTATCAAATAAACAGAAAAATTAGTCATCTCAAATACACAGTAATGTTTCATCACATTTCTGTCTCTAAGACTGTAGTTCAAGCTTGACAGAAAATTGAGGGGTCCTAACTTATTGCTCAGGCCTATGTAAAATACAATAAAAAGAAACAGGAAAAAAAGTGAGCAAGCAGCATTTATTTCTGTTATTCACTTCAGGATCACTTAGTCTTAATAGATTTCATCAAGATCCTCATACTCTCCAACAGAAAATATCTTTATAAAAAGGAGTTTGAACAATAGACCTGGAAGGACTCCAACATATGTTCCTCGTTTACCAGTAAATCATTCACTAGCTTCAGTTGTACCTCCTCATCTTTCTCACCATTTCCACTGTAAGCAGAAATAATTCTCACAGAACACTATATGAAGTTCAAGGAAAACAACTACTAAGCCAAATGTATCATATCCCTCTCGTCATATAATTTCTGTAATACAGAATTTAAGAATCTCTTCTGACTTGGGTTGGAAAGAACACCATAGATGAATACATACGTCATTTTTGCATCAACAAATTTACTTTTATCCAGCTTAAGGAGGATGTATGTAAAGATGAGACAGAAAAGGTGTTTCTAGAATGTTTTAAATTGCTAACTGGAGTTCTGGTTTTACAGTTGAAAGACCACAGAAACTATTTTGCAGTTTCAGTGAGATTCATTCTTTCCAGTTACTTCCAAGAAGAATTTATGAGAGGATAGCTTGTTAGTTACCTAGCAATTCCATCACAAAATTTGATAAAACATCTCATCTCTGATACACACAATTTGTAACATTTATGTTACTATGACCTAGACCTGTACTGAAATACAAGCCCTCCAGCGAGCACCTACTCAGACAAAAAACACTACAACCTCAAAACAACAGAAGTGCTTTACCAACGTGCAGAGAAGCAGCAAGTGTTCAGTATTCCTAACCAAACTGCTACCTAGATAAGACGTAACGAAGAAGACAGAACTCTTCCAGACCTTTTTTCTACATTTCATTATATGAGAGCAGCCTGTAAGAGTATAAAGAAATTTGGGGTCAGTATCTTTTTACCTTGCCTTTGAACCAGAAATTAAGCTTAACTTGTAATAATGCTTGTAATAGTCATTAAAAGCACTCTTTTTTTTTCTCTGTTAGACCACAACATGAGATGATAGTGCGATAAACATCTCATGTTGGCTAATCAAATCTAATGAAGTATTTCCCTGTCTTTCCATAATGAAATAGATACAATTCCCTTCCTGTCCCCTAACCGTCTAGATCTGCACCCATATTTCACGCAGTGTTACTCTGGGCTGTCTGGCCAGTTCCAGTTAATGAGCAGAATTGGCTGAAAAACAGGAGAACAGTCAGCAAATCCAAGAGGATTCATTGCAACTCTGGGAACTACAGCCACATTTGAGCTGAAAGACCAGCTGCAGGGGCTGTTCAAATTGGGCTACAGCTGAATCCCT